>NW_018020872.1:130161-177894 GCF_002006095.1 Pseudomyrmex gracilis | reverse complement strand
TTGATGAACATCTTTTTGAACATTAATTTGAGTTAATTTTACATATATCTCTTCCTTTTCAGGTATTACACCACTGTGTCTCACTGTTCAAAAAGAACTTGTAAGTGGTGTTCAGATGCTTTTGGACAGAGGTGCTAATGTTAATGCTGAAACTCGGTATGGCACAACTCCGCTGCATCATGCGATTAAATTTGAGAATATGAAAATTGCTGAATTACTATTAGATCATGGAGCTAACGTTAATGCCAGTGATAAGTCAGGTACACCACTGTGTTGTGCTGTTGAAAAAAAAAATGTAGAAGTTGTTGCAATGTTGTTAGACAGAGGTGCTAACATTAATGCTATATCACATAACGATTATTGTGACTTTTTTAGTCGCAATTATTGTGAAGAAATTGCTGAGTGTCTTAAACAGCATATAGTGAAGATAAAAGCTGCAAATTTATCCGTAAGTGAACAATTATTATCAATGATCAGGAATTATGAAATAAGTGATTTACAGAATAAATGTGAAAAAGAAGTAGCAATCATGAAGAATGAGAAAATTAGTAATACTAACATATCATTTTACGATATCGTGATAAAAGATACAAATCTAGTAGAAATATATATGAGAAATGAAAATGTAGTGCAGGTTTTAAGATCAGACGAGTATAAAACAAAATTTCCAATATACTCTAGCATGATAAAAAATCAGTTCAGAAAAGGTATGAAAAAGAAAGAGTTGTTCGAAGAAGGCATTAAAAGTTTCTATTTTTTCTGTAATTTTCCTGATCTACCACTTGAGTGTATTGGACAAATATTTAGGTACCTAAGTGATAATGACATAAGAATTTTAATAGATACTTGTAAGTCTGTTAGTTTCAGTAATCTTAGTACTGATAGTAATGACGTAGAAGTTACTTCAAGTACATCTAACGTGCTATGTGTGTAAGTTAAGGAAGAACGAACTATTTTAAACATGACATAACAGCTATAAAAACTTAAAAATTATTGCTGTATTTTAAATACAGATTACTATCTTATTTTGAAATTATTTTTTTTTTAAGATTTTATTTTATTCTATTTTTTTGAAAGTGTTTTTTTACGTTTACATTCTCTTGGATGTGTTTTTTTTTTATAGTGGATTCAAGGAAAACTAGACTGTTTTATATCTTCCACTTTTTCATTCTTTGTGTCAGATTTTATAACATTTGTATAACGCAAATTTTATATACATTAATCCGATGATACTTTTTTATTGCACAGAGTGTAACACGTGTAATTGCTTTTATTAATTTGAAAAATAAAATTAGGTTGGAAAGCTTTGAATTAATCTTTGTTTTTATCACAGATGTATGTATTTTCCTTATTCCTTATATATATATATATAAGAATTATGAAGTATAGTTTAAAAAGGTAGAAGAAACTCACTTATATAGACATTTGGTACTTACAATTTTTTTTATTTATAATTTAAAAATACTATATTTTTATGTACAAATTGCACCAAAAGTTTTTATATTCTCATAAAATATATGAAGTAAACAGAGAAATAATATAAATTATAACATAGTTAAGAGAAAGGATTTAATAAATAATGTTTGTATACAAAGTGAATATAAATAGATGATAGAAAACTAAGAATGAAAAGGCCAATCCGAGCCATTCCCAGGATGTTGTGCAGGAATAAGCGTGCATGTAAATATATATATACACATGTATGAAATTCACATGTAAATTATTTTACATGTGGGTTTTTTGAATTGAAATTTCAATTCCTAAAATCATATAGGATGCTAGATTTGCATCTCATATATGAAAGATCCCAAATACCCCCCTAACTAATTTGAAAATATTGCGAAAAAAACTCCACGGCCAGGAGTCAAACCTGGAATCTCCGGCTTTCCGTGCCATCGCCTTCCCTGTTAGGCAACTGAGGCACTTGGAGTTTGTCTCGCAATATCCGTATATAAATCGATGTTCTGATAATTTTAAATAACGCTTCATTTCAGCCGGCGTGAAATCAAACGAATGAATAGTCAAGGCTCGTGAAATTTGAAACTAAGAATGAAAAGGCCAATCCGAGCCATTCCCAGGATGTTGTGCAGGAATAAGCGTGCATGTATATATGTATATACACATGTATGAAATTCACATGTAAATTATTCTACATGTGAGTTTTTTGAATTGAAATTTCAATTCATAAAATTATATAGGATGCTAGATTTGCATCTCATATATGAAAGATCCCAAAGGTTCGACTCCTGGCCGAGGAGTTTTTTTCGCAATATTTTCAAATTAGTTAGGGGAGTATTTGGGATCTTTCATATATGAGATGCAAATCTAGCATCCTATATGATTTTATGAATTGAAATTTCAATTCAAAAAACCCACATGTAAAATAATTTACATGTGAATTTCATACATGTGTATATATATATACATGCACGCTTATTCCTGCACAACATCCTGGAAATGGCTCGGATTGGCCTTTTCATTCTTAGTTTCAATTTTCACGAGCCTTGACTATTCATTCGTTAGATGATAGAAAGTTTGTAATTCTGATTGTGTATTCTTACATATTACAAATGAAAGACTACATATATATAGTTACTTATGTATATAAGGAGAACATAGAAAAACAGATTTATTTTATGATAATAATGTTTAATATAAGGGATTTAAAGTATGCAGAAAACAAATTTATAAAGATAATATATATAATATCTATATAAAAAAGACCATACTTCTGACAGAAATTGTTATATTTATCTTTTTCTTATGTTTACAGTTTATCTATTTATATAACAGTATTGTAATGTACCATGTATTGTAAGTCTACCATTTTGCAATAAACCGCTTTTATATATCAAGATGTACATTTCCTCTTTTCATATATATTCTCTATATATTTGTATATATATGTAGATTCAAATTATATAAAATATTAATATATATAGATATATATTTGCAAGTTCTTTCACATTAATCTTTTTTCTTTTGTAAGTACTTTGATTGAGATCTATGAGAACAATGTCAGGTAATCATTTTTTCTTTATTATTTCTCTATTAATACTCTACAAAATTCGAAATTGAACTATAAGTTTTATTAAATGTTTTTTCTTTTTAATTCACAAATGATTCGTTCCGTGGTTTTCATTGTAACATTTTCTATTTACAATTGAGATATCATGGGATAAATAACGTGGAAAAATAAATGATAATTAATTATTAGATAAACTGTCCGATATTTTATCTGAAAGTGAAACAACTTCGATCCTATATATCATGAGAAAGCGCATTTCTTGTTATCATACGCGACAAATCTGTACCGACTTGTATACCAACGTGTACATAGCACGAAATAGAACCATGTCCACCGCACATAGCACGGAATAAAACCATGTCCATGCGTGGACATAGCCATACGTATCGACAAGTCGCTCGTTGACATCGCTACGTAGTTGCCAATGTGCACCATTTATGGACATGCGCTAGCTTACGGGCCGGTATAGGGATCGTAAAAACTTGTATGGGCCTGGCCACTCTCATTCTTCTCTCTGGAGAAACAAAGACAGAATGACTCTTGTGTCGACTGTGTCTCCTAAAAGGAAAGCACATATATGTAATACTCTTATATTGCTAGTACGGTGCCGACCTGAAGCTCACCGTTACGGTGCAGACAATATAGTAGCCTCTCTCTCTAGCTGCTTTGTGCGCATGCGGTGAACATTCAAGCACGCTTGCGCATTTCTCTTTCTCGCGTTCTTTCTCTCACTTTCTAATGCTTTGTCTCGCTCGCACTCACTTGGTAGATGCGCCTACGCATAATGACGCTCGACCATCTATGCCCATATTTGGACTTTGTGCGTCTCCCTTTCTCAGGCCTCGTGCCTCTCATTGCGAAGATACGCGACTAGCAATATAGGAGTATTACATATATGGGAAAGCAGCCTTTATATAGAATGGCGTATGGACTAGCTTTAACCGGTCCGCTGAGCCAATGGGTGCGTTCAGACAACTCGACAGTTGGACAACAGTTGAGAGATAATCACTTCTGATTGGATCATAATTTTTGAACCGCTGCAGATTTTGAAGAATAGTCCTATTATAAGTGATGATCTCTCAACCGATGAGTTGTCTGGACGCACCTAAAGAGCCGTCTACAATGGAGAGTTGTAGGCCGTAATAGTAAGAAATTGACCAATCACAGAAATAGTACAGAAGAATAATCGATTGTGATTTGTCAATTTCTTACTGTTACAGCCTACAATTCTCCATTGTAGACGGCTCTTAATATTGCACTAAACCAACCAAACCTTCGCGTTTCTATGTACATCTTTCTCGTTGCTAAGGAAATTTTGACAGGTGTTTGTATCAAATGTAACATAATTTTGACAATTTATCTCAAACTTACTCTCTTGCAATAAAATACTTCACTTTTTCTATTACAATGCGCGATAATATAAAATAAAATTTGTTATTTTAAAAAGAGTGTGTCTTGATTTTTACGTACATTATATACATATACTTATATATAACTTACATATATATAACTTTGTGCTTATGTGTTTCACTGTAAAAGTTATAAAATAAATAGATATACAAATAGGAAATTGAAAATTTATTATAAGATATTCTTTATTTTTTCAGAATTTCTATGGGGCTTGTACAATTCTGTAAAAAACATACAGAGAGTAAGTTAAGCCAACAATGTTTGTATATTTGAGCAAGAAGATATCTATACCAAACAACTTTCGATTAAACTGCATAGCATGGAATCAGAAAGATGGGTACATTGCTGTAGGAGGGGAAGATGGTCTCTTGAAGGTGCTAAGAGTGGATTCCAGTGTAAATATATCACACAGTGGTGGAAAATCTCGAGGTTTAGCTGCAGCAAGTAATTTGAGCATGAATCAACCTCTAGAAGGTCATAATGGTCATGTTCAAGTAGTTACATGGAATGAAGAGTATCAGAAGTTAACTTCAAGTGATCAAAATGGAGTCATAATTGTTTGGATGCTATACAAAGGATCATGGTATGAAGAAATGATTAACAATCGTAATAAATCTGTGGTAAGAGGCATGGCATGGAGCTGTGATGGTCAAAAAATATGCATTGTCTATGAAGACGGAGCTGTAATTGTTGGTTCTGTTGATGGCAACAGAATCTGGGGTAAAGAATTAAAGAATGTGTCTTTGTCTGCTGTGCAATGGTCTCCAGATGGAAAGTTGCTTTTATTTGGTTTGAAAAATGGAGAGCTTCATCTTTATGATAATCAAGGTGTATTTCTAACAAAACTGACTGTACTTTCATTGAATACTACTACATTTCAAACAATAGTTGCACTACAGTGGTACAATGGAAGAAATGGTTACGTTGCTGTAGACTGTCCTACTCTAGCAATTTGTTACCGCAATGGCAAGATACAACTAATGCGAGATACAAGTGATGACAATCCGGTAGTATTGGAGACAGGTGTGACTACTTCATGGTGCAGTTGGAACAGTTGTGGATCTCTCTTGGCTATAACTGGCATGATGCCTCTGCTCAATAATGGAGAGACAAAAGATATGAATGTTATTCAGTTTTACACACCATTTGGAGAGCATGTGAGAACCTTGAAAATACCAGGCAGAGAAGTAACATGTTGCGCCTGGGAAAAAGGCTCTCTCAGAGTCGCTCTATCTGTTGACTCTCACATATACTTTGCAAACATTCGCCTGGACTACAAATGGACCTACTTTAGCAACACAGTTGTCTTTACGAACGAGAAAATTACGAAAGACGGTATCTGTGTAATGTTCTGGAACGTAAGTAACAGCACATGTTGTACGAAATATGTGAGATCGTTGATATCAATAACCTCTTATGGAGAACACTGCGTGCTTTCTGTGAGAAATGATCCTGCTCAAGCCACCGAGCAATTTGCTCTTCTCGTCTGCAATACCATTGCTACACCAATAGATTCCAAATTCCTGGATCTGGAACCGCTGTACGTCGGTATGACAGCCAACATGGTCGTAGCTGCGTCCAAGAACAATTTTCTGGTGTGGAACTTTCGTACGCCTCGCAATTCAACGTTGCATTCCGGCAGAATGCGCAAATACAGGGTCTATCATGTGGACGAGACACCAACCGGCGTAACGGAAGTTATTCAAGACCTGGACGGCTCTTTCGAGACTCCTATTAACACTAAGGCCACCATGGATCCGATTTGTTGTGTATCGGTCACCGAAAAAGTTCTTCTGATCGGCAGAGAGTCAGGAATGATTCAGAGATATTCTCTGCCACAGATAACGCTCATGAACAGATACAACACTGTATGTAGATTGCATAGAATTTCTATTAATTGCAACTCTACGCGAGTTTCCATCATGGACGGTAACGGTATTCTTACCATGTTGGACTTGGATCCGCAAAAAACACCTGATTCACGAGATGGAGATACAGGCGAGGACATATCTAAGTTCGAGAGGAAAGATGTCTGGGCAATGTGTTGGGCGCAAGACAACCCCGCGTTATTGGCAATCATGGAAAAAACAAGAATGTACGTTCTGAGAGGGCTGGATCCCGAAGAACCTATAGCCTGTTCCGGATACATTTGTTCGTTCCAAGATTTGGAGATACGTTGTGTACTGCTGGACGATCTCATGCAGAAACCAGATGAAACGCGGAAAGAATTGATCGTCGACTTAGAAGTGAAGTCTCTAAGAGACACCAGAGAGTTACTGGCCAAGGTGGGCCTGAAGGAAGCTAATAACTTTATTCAGGATAATCCACATCCGCGTCTCTGGCGTTTGCTGGCCGAGTCAGCGCTAACGAAGCTAGATTGGGAAACAGCAGAGAACGCCATGGTGCGATGCACAGATTATTTAGGTATACAATTCATTAAACGCCTTCAGAACGTGCACAACGATCAGCTGAAGAAGGCCGAAGTGGCAGCATTTCTCGGCAACTATGACGAGGCGGAAAAACTATATCTAGATATGGATAGACGAGATTTGGCGATCGCATTGCGTCAGAAATTAGGCGATTATTTTCGAGTGGTGCAGTTGATGAAGATGGGCATCGGTGGCTCGGATAAACAGATGGAACATGCGTTCAACAAGATAGGTGATCACTTTGCCGAAAGACAAAACTGGGAAGGCGCGAAGGAATATTACGAGAAAGGTAGAAATATTGAGAAGTTAATTCAATGCTACTACAAACTGGAAGATTTTCTTCAGCTGGCGGCAACTGTGGACCAATTGCCAGACAAGAGTCCTATTTTAAAGACAGTGGCGAGAATGCTGGCTTCGGTCGGGATGTGCTCGCAGGCAGTGACAGCCTACATTAAGTACGGCGACGTGAAACTTGCTGTAGACACGTGTGTACGTCTGAATCACTGGGATCAGGCCGTGGAATTAGCGAAAACTTACAAAATGGCTCAAATTGGCGAATTGTTGAACAAATATACCAATCACTTGTTATCAAATGGTAAGCGTCTGCAAGCGATTGAGTTGTACAAGAAAGCTAATTACAATTTAGAGGCAGCTAAGTTGTTGCTCAATCTTGCCGAAGAACAAACAAAATCAAAGTCACATCCTCTGCGTGTGAAACAAATATATGTACTCGCAGCATTACTGATTGAAGATCACATTAATAGTGTTCCGGCGATAAAAGGTGGTCGCAGCAATGTAGTTATGGGTCTAACTGAGAGTAACGAAGATACCAAGATCATAGAGAACGCCTGGCGAGGCGCCGAAGCGTATCATTTCCTTCTACTCGCGCACAGACAGTTATACGACGGAAGTTTTGATGCCGCAATGAAAACAGCCTTGCGATTGAGAGACTACGAAGATATTTTAGAAGTAGAAGATATTTACTGTTTATTGGCGCTATCGAGCGCTGTCAATCATGCGTTTGCGACCTGTTCGAAAGCCTTCATAAAACTGGAAGCGCTCGAAACAATTTCCGACGCAAAGAAAGAAGAATATGAAGAACTTGCGGTGGATATCTTCACAAAACACACTCCAAAAGACTCTCGCAATAACAAAGCGGAATGCGTTAACTGCGAAACATTAGTGCCCGATTGGTGCGTCGCGTGTCCTAATTGTTCGACCAGGTTTCCGGCTTGTATTGTCTCAGGTAAACCACTAATGGATCTCAGTACCGCGTGGATCTGCACCGTCTGCAGACATCACGTTGCAACGGAACGCGACGTTGTCAACATAAATGCTTGCCCGTTATGTCACAGCACTATCACATACATGTAAGTGTCAACGATAAATCACCCTAAAACTTTATAATTTATTAAATCTTTGATCCAATTTTATTTGTAAATTAATTATTAAAATTTGAAGAAAAATTTAAATGCAGTGTCAATGTTTCTTACGCACTGTATATATATATATATATATATATATTGTTTTAGCCATAGCGTGAATAGAATTTCTATCAGTTTGTAATATGACGATATATTTAATTGTTTTTCCGATAATGTGTACTATATACACACAGAAATCTTATTATTGTTGACGTCAATAATGTTTTTATCAGAAGTACAAGAACAAGAACTAATATAACAAACAAAAAAATAAAAAGTTACATATATACTCTATTTTCTGCTAAAGCAAATATCGTCGGACTAAATAATAAAATGCAATCTAATGAGAATGTAATTTCCAATGGTTTGCTATTATATATGCATTACCGACGCGCACCTGCTGTTACGTTCAAAATGTAATGAGCGTTTAACGAGTAGATCTTGTTAGTTTCGTCTCGCCCGCAAAGTTTATACAAGTACGAATGTATTATCATCACGCAGTTTTAATATCATGCTATCTGTGCAGAAAAAAAGCTGTTTTCAGTTTGGATTATATACTTTTATAATTGATCTCTTATTATTAAGATATTGTTATTTTAAGTACAAAAAAAAAAAAAAAAACAAAATCACACAGGTGATAAAAGCTCTGACTCCACTTTTTCAAAACTTAAAATTAAAATTATTGGAGTTTATGTCGAATATTCTTAAGATGGTTTAGATTTTCTGTCAATTTTAGAAAAAGTTTTCTCATTAAACCATTTAAAAATCACTTGAAACAAAGTAATTTTAGTTAAATTTGTTACAAGTTGTTACAAGTAGGAGTCAGCTTTACGTCTAGGATAAATATAATCATTTATTAACTATGTGTGGATTACGTATTTATAATTCCGAGCCATTACACTGTTATAAAATACTTTATAAAAATATTTATCTTTATTAAAGTTTTAATGTAGTCGTAAGAGTAACAATTGCAATTATAATGATATAGTGCAAACAATTTATATAAATTAAGATTTAAGTCTGGATTTATATTTTATTTTGAGATAGGTCTGTCACAAATATATTAGGATATATATATATATACAATTTAACAAGTTTTAACATTGAGAAAAAAAAACGTAAGTTGTAAGACACAATTGATTACAACAAAAAGTGCAAGTCACGATTGATCAAATATTGCGTATCGCGCTGCGCGCATCAACGAATTCCGTCCAATCTTTGATAAGTGATACTCATATATAAGTGATACTCATATTCAAGATGTTTTTTTTCATATGAAATAAATAAAGACAAGATTAAAACTTTTTTTTAGTATTGTGCGATTTCTTGCTTTCTAACGGCGATTTTATTTTTCTCTGGCATTCTGAAAATAATCCACTAGTTTACTATTCATCATATCGTCTTATACATGTCAGTAGTATTTTATGAAAATACACAATGAAATTATACATATATATGTATGCATTATATACGCAAATATTAGTTTTACTTTTGCATAGAAAAAAAAAAGCACAAAATTAATTTATCGTCCGCACGTTTCGTTCGATTTTACCAACGGCCGAATTGCACGTGAAAGTTGTGCCGGCACATTGACGCGTGCCGGGAGCACCAATCGCGCACACGCCAAGTTCAAATTTGTTTCCAGCAATAAATGCGCGCCGTGAACACGCGCAGGCGCGCCCTTCTTCGGTTGCATATTTCGCTCCGCTCCACGCTCCAGTGTGTCTCACGCGGGCGGAGGAGGTGGTTCTGCTTCGACTTTCTTTCAACGCACGCGATCGCTTTTCTTCGTTGATCGGTTCGATACCTTTGGGAGACACTCCGATTTCTCGTACTGATAGTAAAGTAAAAAAAAAAAAAAGGTTCTACGCGACGCGAAACACGCTCGAATGAACAAACGTGAGTGTCGTCGTCGCGTCCGTCCCGTTACCGGTTAACGAAAGTACTGCGTGAACACAGTGTGTGTCGAATATAAACGTGAACATACACGCGTGTGTTTTCACACTTTTTGCGATTTTTCGAGCTTTTCTTCCGCTTGTTTTTTTTTTTCATACAAAAAATTTTTTTTGAAAATGAAGAGTGTCGCGCTACTGTGGATTGCTGCCGTGATAATCGCCGTCGCGACAATAACAAATGCCGCCGGTCTCAAGTGCGACAACGTCAGACCGTACTTCGTGTCGCAGGGGTTCCCGATCGACGACATCCCGAAGGATGCGATTCCATGTGAGCAGATATACCGATTCATATATATTATTATTGCGAAAAATATTCTTGAGTCACATAAAAAAATTCTCCAAAATATACAATTTTAGGTTATCATACGTTAATATGAAATAAAATTATTTCTGCATTTGTTTTTCTCAAGTTTTAAGTTTTCTTTTTGCATGTATAATACATGTATAATTGCATTTATATATATATATATATATATATATATATATATATATATATATATAAATGCAATTCTAATATTCACCAAAGACAATCACATACAAAAATAAGAAAGTAATCATAAAATAATATATAACGCTTTTCTACGCTCCTTCGCTCGTGCAAAAACACAACTGTGGCGCCACATACAAGTAGTAGTCATGTATCGAAAAACAATCACCTCTACTTCTTTTACTACTTAAAATTTATCTTTTATATGACGACAACTCAAGAAGACTTTTGACAAAGTTTTTAATTGACAAAATCCAATCGATTCTTTGCTCTGAAAATTCAGCTTCAATCATGAAGTTTCTGTGCCCTAATTGATACATCGAAGTTGAATTTATTGAAGCACCTGAACTTTTTAAACAGTAAGGTCATTTTAGCGACTGGAGAATCCCGTGAATGGCCGATTAGTCATGGGACAATTCAAATCAAACGGCACATATTTTTATGCAAGAATCACACGCAAAGTCGTCATGTAAAATTACGTGAATGATACATTTAGTGGAAATTATTAAAGTTATATTTTTTGATTTCGTAACTTCCGTAAGTACCATTCTGATATGTATCGGAACATATAATTATACGCATATAATTGTTTTAATATTTAAAAAGTTAAAAAACAATATTCCAATTTTATTGATTGTACTTCGAGTAAAGCGATCGATTGCATCGACGTGTTCTATACACATGCCGTTTAATTAAAAGAAATTTACGAGCAGACATGTATCATACGTTATCTATAGATAGAATGCAGACACCAGATAGATAATAACAGGTTAATATTGGCTGATTGGTAATTATAGCACGTAGGCTATTGAACGTTACCGTTGATGCTGCACACCTCGTTTTTTTTTCGTGACCAGCAATTATTGCGCCAGATGTTGAGTCAGTAGGAAAAGTTTTTTTTTTTTTTTTAAACGAAGAACATTAAATACAATTCACAAAACAATGGTTTCGCGTTAAGTGAATTATAAGATCGTAATGGAGTTGAGAGATT
This sequence comes from Pseudomyrmex gracilis, assembly GCF_002006095.1. Taxonomy (NCBI): domain Eukaryota; kingdom Metazoa; phylum Arthropoda; class Insecta; order Hymenoptera; family Formicidae; genus Pseudomyrmex; species Pseudomyrmex gracilis. Next base: position 166,170 of record NW_018020872.1, on the reverse strand, counting down.
TCGAAATAATTTTTGTAATTGTTTCAACGCGACGCACACAGAAAAGACTGCTTTATTTTAGCTGTCGAGGAACGAAAAAATGATGTAAACCTCTTGACAAATTATCGTATCAATATTACGTCACGTAACTATAATTCGCGATACAGATTTGTGCGATATGACTGCTTGTCAATGATTCGGGAGTTTGCTCCGTCATATATAAAAATGTAAATTTACGTTTTTTTGCAATAGACGAGTAGACATAGATAGTCCGGGATCACTCAGTATCACAAAAAGAAGTTAAGACTCCCCGAGTCGAAATTTAGCGTCTACATTGAACCTCAATTTTTCTTTTTTTATGTAGGAGTAAGAGAGAAAGTAGATCCTACTTTGACGCTGCTATACGTTCGAAATTTCCTTTTTTCTCGCTAAAGTTTTAAAGTAGGGTTTAATTCTTAGATCAGACTGCGCATTGCAGGCTCTGATAGGCTCAAAATAGGCTCTGATAGGCTCAAAGTAGAAGTAAGAAAAAAAGTAGATGCTACTTCGACGCTGCTATACGCGTCCGAAATTTCCTTTTTTCAAAAATTGAGGTTCAATGTAGACGCTAAATTTCGACTCGGGTCTTTTTCTTTTTTTGAGGCGGGGATCTACTGACTACTAGCAATTTCTGTTAGAAATTTCTAATTGAAAACTTAATAATGTAAACTCTTTGTTCGTATAAAGATAATTTAAAGAATAATAAAAGAAATAATTAAAAAAATTTAGGGTTTTTTTGCAAAAGGTTTATTATTATTGATTTACGAATTAATGTGATAATTTACAAAGCAATGCTCTGATTAGATTTATTCACTATTCGTTCTTTCGTTTTCGTCAGTGTTCGAAAATCTCGATGAATTTCTGACACAATTTAAAATGCGGCGCTTTTAGGGAACAAATTACTTTAAAGGGGAGAAAATGTATTGTAGGGAACGAAGCGCTGCGCTGGGCTGGACATAAAAGCCGTGGCAAAATCAAGTAGAACTCTGGTGGAAGACGCGCCATTAGTAAAGCTCTCTCTCTCTTTTGCCAACTTTTGCTTTTCACTCTCGTCCACATTTTACCTCCGACAACCACCTCAAAGGTTACGCTTTCAACTCATTTGCGTGCCGCGTAATAGTTGAACTTTTCGGGATCACCTGCAATTTCTGCAATCGTGCATTGCGATCTTCTGTCCGATTTACATAAAAAAAAAAAAAAAGTGCTGTCTGTGACATTTATTTATGAAAAATCATAATTTTATAAATAATTTTTGTTTTTGTTTCTTCTGCCTGTCAGACAAGCGTCGTATAAAAAAATGATATAGATATGTGTAACATATAATTATATAACTGTAAAAAAATTACTTCACTATTTCTTAAATTTTGTTAAATACAAAAATAAAATTAAAAGAGATACATCGCCATATATATATGCTGTCATAATCACATAAATTCTAATGACCCGCGCGGAATTACGATTTATTTTCGCGAACTTCGGCGAGCTGATTTGCGATGTGACCACGTGTGGATTTATGGCCGATGAATTATGTGCTTTGTTCGTTTAAGGGCGCGGAACTTCTCCGATGGAGTTTGAACGGACAAAGAGAAATGAATAAAATTCCATGGGACGTCCATGTGCTAAAAATCGCCGATTCCGCGACGTGTTTTCTCTCGTGCTCTCGTTGATATATGATATGTAATATCTCACACAAGTGCTCCTCAGCTTGCTTGAATATTTTCGGAATAAAAACTCACGTATGTACTTTTGATTAAAAATTTTGAAGAAAAAGATTTTGAAAACGTTTAAAAACTTTTAAAACAAAAATTTGGTAAAAATATCTCCATTATTAACTGGAATCTGGTTTGCGATATTCAATATTATAACGTGAATAGCGAGTGATCATTTTCCGGTGTGTTTAACACGCTAATGCGGCGAGCGATAAAAAAAAGTAAGAGTGTTAACTACGCGCATCCTCTCGCGCGCGGCTTCGTTAACACGTTTTGTGTGTACAACGAATATGTTTTAATTTATGGGCCTTTGGAACTCTCGCGGTGAGGTGTTAATGGCGCGTCCAATGACAAGCCGCTGGGCTTTTATTATGTATGTACGTGTTCGTCCACTGTGTGCACGCGGTGCACAGTGGAAAATCTATATTTGCAAAGGTGTGCTTATTCGCGCGTGCGTTGCGTCTCGCGTCGCGCCGTTTCGCGAAATCCGCGACTCTCGCTATCTGCGCCGCAATCAAACAGAGACTTGTCAGCCTCGGGAGAATATCTGCTCGCGCGAGCGGAAGATAAGAGACACTTACGCGTCGCGTCGACAGAGCATTGCGTTGCATTAGTGCGAAATTAGTTCCGATGCAGAAATATTACCGCGCGGTTCGTGGTTACGTATATGTTTGGAGAAGCAGGAAGTTTACAATTATTAAGTACTTAAATAACGCATTTAAATATTACACTTCTCTATCTGGTAAACGATCTAGTTTATTTATGACGTTTAGTGCATTTAATTTGTGTTTAATTAATAATTAACTGTGTGCGGCAGATTTGTTGCATAGATCTGTCGCATCGTTTTAAATTTGCTTTCTGTGTTTCGAACGATTTATCTTCGTTATCATCGTGACTGCGCGTTACACAGATACGGACATATTTATCGGTGAGATGAAAGCAGAAGCTACATGTGGGTTTCGTTGGATTCGCAAAGGGTAGAAAAAGCAACAAAGGGTGACAGACGCGAAGACAATCTGGGATGGGAAAGAAAAAAGCAGCCGAGGCGTTTGTTTCATGTTTTATCGCGACAACTGCACCACATGTGCGGGTATACGCTGCGCTCAGGATCGTAGTTTTGTATTATATATATAAAATAAATAACAATAATTGCGACGCACTTGTAACGTAATGAGCTCGCAATAAAAATCTCACACTTTGTTGTCGGAATTTTAAACATAACAATCCAATTCAGACAATAAAACGATAAATAATAAATTAGAAATAATCGAATAACGGTTTTTTTATACATCTAACGATGTATTTTAATAAAAAATGTGTTCTATAAACTTTGTTAATTAATATTTGCGTGTATTAAAAAATATCTGGTTGTCATAAAATATTTGGTTACAGCATTGCTCGCACGGAACTTGCCGTGCGTAATAAAACGTACAGCTATGCGACACGGGATAATTAATGCGTTTCTCTTTCTTTCGTTCTCTTTTCTCCCGTTCTCCCGGCTTATTATTCACGAACTACTACGCGAGTGGTCAGTAATTAATACTTTGGTTAGTGGCAAGCTTACTCGGCAATTAGTATTCTGTTAACGTTATATTGTACTCGTCTTTTTATATTGACACGCTTGCGGTTTATCTTTGTCATACTTGAAATATATCATTATCAGAAATTCCATGCGAAAATAAATTGAAACGATTTCGAGTGCACCTTTTGCGTAACGCATATATGTAGGGTGTTAAAAAAATCTTTCACATTCTTTCTAAATTACTTTGTCTATAATCGCCCTATTTTTATCTCAAAAAAAAAAAAAAAAAAATGACAATTTTTGAACACGTTAATAAGATTAGATTTACTACGATATAATCGTTAAAACTAATCCGGATCCATCAGTAGGTATCACTATTTGACTTTGTTCTTCTTTCCCAAAGTTACGGCCCACCGATATTTGTAACCCTCGTACTAAATGCAAAGAGACGCATTAACGCGATCGTAAAACCCGTGTTTAACACGTAGTTAATACGATAAACGTCTAGTGGTTCACAGAAGCGAGTGACATGTCGGGAAAACACTTTCATCCGATAGCTTTTTTCCCAAGAAACTGGCATCCGAGAGAATATAGAATTCAATTTTTTTTTTTTTTTTTGCGGAACAGAATCTAGTTTTTTGCGTAAGAATTTTAATTGAAATAATAATTAACGTTGATGACGTTGAGCAAATCCAACACAGAGTACGTAATGTGAAAAGAAAGGAAAGTCTAATTAATGATATTTTATAACGCTTGTTATATAATCTACCAATTACGATAACAAAACGATAATTTATTATTAGAACAAAAAAATTCATTTTCGTCATAACTTCTATCTTATTTTATAATTATATTATTTTATAATATATTTCAAAAAGTTCTCACGTGATTATGAACTCTACAATATCTCAATCGCGGGTTTGTATTTCACATATGAATCTATATACATGTTGTCGAAAAATGATAGAATCAAACATTTTGTATCTTAACGCATTTATATTTGTAAGAAACTTAGCATTAATAGAGCTAAGTACACTCTATGTTTAACTTTTTTTTTTTATTTACTGAAATCTTTTTTCACCAAGATCAATGTATTTGATACAGCTGCGAGATTTCCAAAGAACCATTACCATTCTGCTCGAACCTTCCGTTTCGACGCGCCGTTCAATTTATTCTGTAGTCCACGGAACGTTAAAAGGGCACGACCTCTCGAGAATATTCATTATTCATTCACCCGTTCATTCATTTCCCGTGCGTGTAGTGAACGAACGGTTCTTCCTGAATCTTTTTCTTATTCTTTTCGTCTTTCTCTAGCTGAAAGAAAATGTATCCACAATAGAGAGAGAGAAGTGAGAGAGAGAGAGAGAGAGAGTGGAAAATTTAAAAGAAAGAAAACTGAAGTAGATGCTATTTACACGTTCGCACGCAAAACTGGTGTGAATTCTGAAACCGCTTTTCCATACGTTTCGCGTCTTTTTTCGTCTAGTCGAATGTTGCTCTTCTGTTTGAGAGAAATAGAGAGAAAGAAAGAGAGAGAGAGAGGGAAGGAGAGAGAGAGAGAGAGAGAGAGAGAGAGAGAGAGAGAGAGAGAGAGAGAGGGAGNGAGAGAGAGAGAGAGAGAGAGAGAGAGAGAGAGAGAGAGAGAGAGAGAGAGGGAGGGAAGGAGAGAGAGAGAGAGACATACGCAAGACAACTTGACAAACAACATCCATGGTTTTTTTGTATAATATTTTTCTATTCTGTTTTAGTTTTCTGTTTTTTAGCACTGGTCTTTTGATCAGATATACCGTTCGGTTGAAGTATTATTCGCATTCTTACGACTCATCTTCCACATTTACCTTTTTTTTCTTCTTTTTTGAGTTTCTTTATGATACAAAAACAATGATATAATGAAACAAGCTTATGCTTATGCTTTGTGTTACATTTTTTCTCTTTCTCTCTGTCTGTCTGTCTGTCTGTCTTAGAACTTAAGGATGTGCTGCTCTTTCGAACTTCTTTTCCTTTAATCATCCCTCGGGTTTCTTTGTACTTACTTGAAGGTTGAATATCTCTCTCGTGGAATTAAAATATTCATCGCAGCGTTACTATTTGAATTTCATGAAATCACATTGGTCGCGGTCATTTTACATTGTTTGTCATGACCGACTACATAGCTCGTAAATTTGATTGTTTTGTATTTTATTTCTTTTTAACCGCTTTTGTTTAGAGATTTTTAAAATTCTTATTTTGTTTTTATTTTTCTTTCAGAATGTAAAAGAAGTGTAAAATAGATGTTTTTACATTAATTTTTTTTCGAATTGCAATATTATGAAATGTATGACAGGATATTGCTGAAGCACATTGTTGCAAACAATTATGGGAATGACATTGGAATGAGTTTGTAAGAGCGAAGTAATTTTTAAATTATATACCGTACATTGCTGATTATAAAGTTATTAATTTATATCCGTAACCGGCCGAGATGAATAATCATCTTTTTGCATGTCATGGTAAACGATTGAAACTAACGTTTATTTTCTACTTAAACTTTTCAAATTAATAAATTACTTGTAGAACAAATTAATTGTGAAACAAGTTATTTGCGCGAATTCATTAAATTATTCATAAAAAGTTTCAAGTATTATGATGGAAAAACGTGCTGTTGCGTCTGTACGATTAAAATATTGTAAGTAGAATCATAATGAAAACTGATTATCTGATTTTCCAAAAAAAAACATATTATTGCTTTCAAATGTAGTAAACTGTAATTAATAAACTTAACCAATCGGTATTTTAGAAATATTGATTTGTTAATAACGTTATCGACGATATGGTCGATAAAATTATGTTTTTAGATTTAAAGACATTAAATGTAGTGTCGATTGGTTGCTTTCAAACAAATTGACTCTGAATTTTATCGAGACATTAAATATAACCTTTATTGGATCTAAATGGCTCCGATTATAAAACTGAGATAATTTATCAAATTAAGTAATCCGATAATTGTCAATTGAGAATTGCTAAAAATATAATTTGTATACGCATTGTGTGATGTGTTAGTTTGGAAAGGGAGCTTCAATTGACATAATTAGCGCGATTAGTCACACTGTTGACAGAGGCTCAAAAGTTGGCGGCAACCTATAGACCCACTCTCTAATAACGTTCTTCACGCTATAGAGCACACTTACATCTCACCAGGCAAGAAAATGACTAATTGCCGTCAGGCAGTGACAATCTGACGGAGGACTCAGGTATTCTAAGTGACGTTTAAGCGTCTCTAAACACTTCTAGCGTGTCTTTTGAAATTACTGACGAGAATTCAAACTCGCGTGCAAACATTTTAAAATGCGCACTAATTATTTTACAAATTATTTCGTATAAAAATAATAATTATTATTTTTTTCAAGAAAACTAAATAATGATTAACGCTATGTTAAGCGCGCGCGCGTGCAATTATCTTTTGAATGTGTCACTCTCGAAATGTTGATAGTCTCGTTCATCGTTCTTTTACTCGTGGAAAATCAATAACATTGCGCGATTATTATTAGGCGATTACTCTTCCCGTTCTTTGTAATAGTTTTCTCGAAATTCAGCGTTTCCCTTCTGCGAAGAGGAACAGATGTATGTATATATATATACGCGGTGAAGGATTCGACCTGCGAAGAGAGATTTAAGCGCGAGCAAGTCAGGGACAGGAAGTTATGGGCAGACGGATGCATTTTCTGCACGCACAAGTCGAAAATCGCGTCGTCGTCGTCGGCGGCGGCGGCGGCGGCGGCAGGATCGCACGCGCGCCGGCAAAGGAATGCAGAATATAGTCTTTTCACGGAGAGATATCCAGGCTGTAGCAGAATGCAGTTGGCCGGAGCAGCGCGGCAGGTTTAATGGTCGCTGTTATAAGTTATAACTTTTAAATAACCCTTCCCTCCCCCTCCAACCTCGGCAAGCTAGAGGGCGGCCCCTCTTCTCGACCCAAGTCGGCGCTGGAAACCAGCTCACCTTGCCTCTCTCGATGCGATGAGTTTCGCTTTGCAACAGTCCTGTACGACTGTCCGCCTTTATACATACACGCGCGTTAATATACCCGTGTTCCGATGCGTAACGGCGAGGTATAACGTCGAGAGATTTTGCAGACACGATATACACAAGCACAGAATGCGACTCTCTCTCTCTCTCCGCGGTCGGCTGCCTAGTGCGCTCCCTTTCGGAGCATGTAATTCCTGCTGCCGGATTAATTACCGTAGTTGGATGACGGAGTTACCATTATAGTCGCCGTACCCGGGGTTGTGAATGCAAAGTCAAGGATGGGTTTCCCTGTGCCGTGTGGATTAATTAGGTCGTGGTCGAAAACCACGGTTGTCGCATAAATTTACGAAGCTTTATGTAATTAATTTAAATTTCTTGTATAAATAATGATACTTTGGTAACTCGGTAAGGAAACTGTGTATGTCATAAAAATGCTTTATATATTTCGTGAAAAGTCGGTACATATGTAATAAAAAAAAGTATATACATATATCGTACGTAAAAAAAAAAAAAAATTCAGATTTCTTGTAGACTCATGCTCGACCGCGGACAAGATCATTCGTATACATTAATGACTGTGTAATATTCCCAAGAAGCGAGTTACGTTATTACTCTGTTTATTTTCTGGCGTTAGCAATCTACAAATGCCGATCGAGACATGATACTGTTCTCGGTAATGAGATGCCGTTTAGTATAAATTTCCGCGTGCAGTAGGACTCGAACGTTTTTCTTGCACATCAATACGGTAATTTTGTAGTTTGGTTCACGTTGGTTACACGTTGATTGTTGATTTATACACAGCATTTTATGGGTGGAACTCAGCCTGCTGCTGATATACACACGCACGCAAACCCTGATTGCACGAGGAGATAGGATCCTTTAATAAGATTCATCTCTCTAGCCTGGCGACAGTCTGACGACAGATTGCGTTGTACTGAATAATCGCATCCGAGCCTCATATACAGCGAAGCTTGTAATTTTGTTCGATGATCACAAGCGCAAACAAAATTTGTAACAGTTTTTTTTAATAACGTATAAAATTATTCCGCGGAAATAAATACCGCGAATAAAACTGGACAAATAAATATCTCGCGTATTAATTACATAATTAAAAAAAAATCTTTAAAATAAAAAGATCTTTTTTTTATGATTTTTTGGTTACTATTAAAAACTTTTTTTTTATGGATATATAAAGATTTTAACAAAAATTTTATTTTACGCAAAAGAAATGTCATTCATGATTTCTGAAAAAAAATATTCATGGATTTGGTTGTTGTATATTCTTCTTCATAAAGAGGCAGCTGACAAACATTAGCACGTTCCCATTTTACATTTTGAATGTTTGATATTTTATTTCCAAGACAAATATGCAATAAATATACGAATATCAATTTTAATAACACTCGCGTGTTTTTCATTCGCGCGCGTTGTACGTATACAGAATAGTCTCGGGACATAAATAAAATTTAGGAAGAATTATATATGAGTCTACTCGTCTTTATTTATCTATTTTATCCAGACGTACATAAATATGGTTGGTCTATTTAGGGTTTGTCGACCCCGTGATTGATGGCACGCGCTATTTTTGCCCCAGTGTATGTGAAAAGAAGAAAGAGAGAGCGAGAGAGAGAGAGAGAGAGGGGGGGGAGAGGAAGGAAAACCCAATCCTTGGTTCAGTTGGCCGCTAAGCGCTCTCATTCCCTCAGTCCTGAGAATGACAAAGAGGAAGAGAGAGAATGACAGAGAGATAAAGAACAAGGAGAGACTCCTCGAAGTGATTTATCTCGATTTTATTTTTATTGTGCCCGGCCATGAAGGTGACAATTTATTGATTTTTTTTTTTTAGGCACCCTCGTGGCGCAATATAACAGGCGTTATGTGCCACGTTTTCGTTCTAGTTTTTGCATTATATGGCGCGTACGTGAAGTTTCGACGGTGATACACGAGAGAGATATCATCATCGTCGGTATTTCGAGAGAGAAGTCGTTCACTCTGTAACTGTGACGATGAAATTTATTCTCTTGCGCGCAAATACATTTTATGGAGGAGGTAGACGTAAAAATTTGCGGAATTTGCCGTGCAAAAGGAGTTTAAGTGGGTAATAGTATCAGTAATCCGCAGCAATGGATAAACGTCAGCGGACTAATTGAATTTCTCGTCGACAAGCTGTCGCTTTGTGAATCCGGACGCTTTTCAATTTGAGCGCATTCCAATTTTGATCTCCCGCGGCCGAGGGTATATTTTTTTTTTTTTTCACGCGAGAATATGTCGAAACAATTATCGTCGCGGTCGCGAATTCAATTTTTTTTTTTTTTTTTTTGTCGCGCGGTTATATTTTCTCCATGTTGATAGCATATGTATCACACACGCGCGACCGGTTCTGTTTTGAATGCATAGATTTTGCCAGAGGCCGTATAGAGAATTATTCGTGTCTCGTTCGGAAACCGACGGCGTACAGTCTCACTAATTAGCGTTAAACGGCGAATTTTTTTCGGTCTGTCTGATAGATCCGCAGTTGGTCACGGTTAAATAAAATGCGTTACATATTTTCAAAAAAAAGCTCAAAAAAAAAACCGATAAAATCGAGTAAATAAATCGGCTTGAAAAGCAACACAAGCTTCTCATATTGACGATGCTATTAATACCGAGAGGAATTATGACGTTTTTTTTTGTGAAATTTTATATAAAATAAACAACAAGAGGAAACGTGAATTTGTGTATTATATTAACAAAGAAAACATTCGCGTCAGATATTAATTTTGAATCTGATTCTTGTTTATTATTCTCGTGTAATATTAAATGCAACGTGAGTGATAGCGAATTTCTCGTTTATCACAATAATGTCAGAAAGGAGTTTCGAAACACTCGGTTTAAAATACATGGCTAAATGTCTGCAGAGAGTCGAGATAAATTATAGAAACAGGAAGCTGAAGAAGACTGCCGGCAAGCTGTTGCACCACTCTCTCACAATGCAACCCCCCCCATACTCCTTTCCGGCTTCATATTTACTTCAATACAACTCTGAGTACTTTTACCCGCCCGTATGCCGTACCTTGCGATTAAATATTCAATATCCCCGTTTGTAACTGCGACGGCGGAAAATTGTGAACTATTGCGCACAAAGCGTCGTATTTTACAGGCGTGTGTGTACTCTTTTTCACACAAACGGATTATTACAATTATTGTTGAAACACAATATTTTTTGCGCGAGAAAGAGAGAAACACGTAGGATTCTTTCTCAATATTCACTTTTTTATTTCCGCATACAAATCGACTGAAGCGTAACGAACAAGATCTGAAAATAATTATATATAAATAAAAGCAAATATAAATAAGGTAATATAATAAAAAATAAATAATTTAATGATCACGCTTTAACATGGAAATACGAAATATTTATTTGCTTATTTGTATTTACATTGCGAGCGGTTCTGTTATTTTTATATTTTCTCTCTTTATAATTTATATATATGTTTAATAATTATATATGTTCAATTATATATAAACTTTGCAAAAATATTTTGTACGCGTTGTAATATACAATTGTGTGATTGGAAAAAGAAAGCTTTCGCGCGCATTTCACGCGAGATCTCGAACTTTTAACGGCACAGCCTATCACGCACAATCGCCTTTTTAAATAGAGACGGGAACACGAGACGAGTGTGTAAAAGCGGGATATTTCATATTTCATTGCAGTACTGTAAATCTTTCGAGTTTGTCACGAAAGAAGAGAGAGAGGGTTCTTCGTAGCGTGGCACATACCAACATCGAGATCTCACTTTGTCCGTGCGTTGAAGCGCTCTTCAAGTTACACTATCTGCGCCACTTCGCGACGAGGGTTTTGAGACGAGGCTTGTGCCTCGTCAGAGGGGGCGCTCGTCTTCCGTTACCTGACACTACCCGTCGCCCGAGGAGAGTTCCCCCTACGCAACTCGGGGGACTCCCTTCTTCTTGTTCTCGTCCGCGCTACTTCGCACGCTAACGTTATACGTCGCTATCGCGGTCCTTCTGACAGCGGCATCTACGCCCGCCGACGACTTTGTTGTCGACCTCTGTCGAAGTCTCTCGTTTCTCTCTCTCTCTCTTTCTCTTTCTCTTTCTCGTATAACGCGTCTCGCGCTATGCGAGTCACTGTGCGTGTTCGTCGGAGATGTGGAAGTAAACCGTCCTGTCCACGCCCGCCATCCTGTTACTCACCGCGAAAACTTGCCATAAAGGCTGACGCGAAATGAGGGCCTCATTGTCGCGAAACGAGAATGCCTGGAAATGAGATTTCGTCGACTTTCTGACGTTACGCACCAGACTGGAATTGCAACGTTAATTGTCCCACCACGGTTTCGAAAGCGGACGAAAATGCGAACAGATTTAGCGTTTATTGAGAAAGAATCAACGAAAAAGTGAAAAAAAAAAAAAAAATAATAATAATATTCGAATATACGTTTTTTTAACGTCTGCCGGAATAACGAGCGTTGAATACGATACTTTGCGACAATACGATTATATTTTGCGAAAAAAATACACACACAACTACAGTAGTTTTTGCATGATTTGCAAACATTCGCAGAAATTTATGCAAATTTACATTGTGATTAACAAAGCACGTGACTTTACACAGCATACTCGGCATAAACAGCTGAATTAAGATGAAACAGACTTGAAGTGAGCATACATGCGATATCGCGCGAGTTCCTTCGGTAAAGGTCGCATGAGTGCACTTCTAGCGGAAATTAGGCGTTAGTACCCGTACTGTGTGCTCTAAGTCTCTAAGCCTCCGGTAGAAAGGCAGGCAAAGGATGAATGCCCAGGTTCTCTTACACGAGGCAGGTATATTCACATAATACGAAAGCGATGCCCGATCCGGGTCGAGGATTAGCCGGCTCGTCGTGATCCAGCAAATTAGTCTCTCTCCAGCTTGACAGCCAGCTGTCTTATTTAGTAAGACAGATTTTAAGCGCATATTTTCCAGACTAAGAAAACACTTTTCGCTCTCTTGCAGAAACCGAAATGCAACTCTCTCGCGGAATTTGACAGAATAAATATTACATATATTTTTTTTTTGGTTTATTTGTTCTCGATGATCTATTCTGCACGTTTTAATGTTAAAGTGTGCGTTTTAAGAAAATTAAAAGCGAATACAAAAAAAAAAAAAAGAAAAAAATAATTCGATTTATTTGAGAAACGACAGAATCCTTTAAACAAAAATTCAAATATCGAAGAAGCATTTTCTTCTATATTCGTTACACGAATATGCACGTTGGCGAGGCTGTCCGCGAAGGAGAAATATGAAGAGAATGTCGTAAAAGTTAAAATTATGCTGACTGCCGTGCGTATATAAACGAAGAAAAATGATACCTTAGGCGCATGTAAATACTCGACAGGATGGGTCGCCTGTGCCCTATATAGTCTCCACCGAGACTCGAAGAATTCGCGAAAGAATCTCGCCGGGGGAGACATAAAATACGACGATAGTGTCGGTGCCAATATACTTTTTGAAAAAGAACAAGAAGAGATGACTGTTAGCTAGGAACACTCTTAGTTGCGGCATAATCGTGCGCTCTTTAAAGTACCGTAACGTTTTACTCAAATTACATTCTTTTGATGGGGCTTTTTTTTTACAACTAAGTAATCCATCAATTTTAAAGCGAGAAATTAGAAAAAAAAAAAAAAGAAAATACATTTGTTCTCCACGAAATAAAGAGAAGGATATTAGGAAAATTTAGCACGTCATTCTGATTTTCTGCAACTGCGAACTGTCGCTTTTGTCGATGCCATAAGTTTCTCGACACATTAATTCCGTCTATCCAGCCGAATCTTTCCTCATCACGTTTACGATGCGCGCGCGTTAGAAGCACGTGCTTTATGACGCGCAAAACGACACGGGATAGGGCGAGAAAACCCGCCTCTGAGTTTATCGACCTTCATCCCTTTTGCACACAGTTCTCTTCGCCGTTCCCCTTTTTTGCGCCCCAGTATACCGAACTCTCTTACCTTACCTATCTACCTTACCTTACGTACCGTCAAAATGACGCTCCGACGGAACTTGCTTTACACACATTGCACGTATAGACGGTATCGGAAAAAAAGCGTGCTCAGAATTACACGGAAGGGCTCAAGTCGACGGCGTCGGTAAACAGTGAGTTTTATCACGGACAGGTACTTTCCCTGGAAAATTGCTCCACCAATTTGATAGCGACCCGAGAGTCTCGTTACTCGCGCGAGCGCGCGCGCTCCGGGAGGTCGGGTATGCGAGCAAACAAGAAAAATGTCTGCTCGCGAGACGATCGTTTCCAGACCGTTTCCCCCGACGTTACGTTTTCTCGATCGAATCAGCAAAATTTCGAGAGATCATTCAAATAGAGAAAAAAAAACGATACAAATTTTGTTTGTCGAAAATAATATTTTAACATCCCTTCGTGAACCGACTTCCAAAAATGGTTTGACTAGTTGGATTGACCGGGTCTGCGAGACCCACGCAATTTAAAAATTAAACAATTCCCGCGAAAAATCAATATTTTTCAATTTTTCTTTTTTTTGATAAACAAATGTATTCTGGCTATTGAAGAAAAACACTGTTGTTGATGTGTGAATATTTAAATCAGTTTATTGAAACTTAGTAGCATTAACGCTTTCGACCTTGTATTAGGGCCTTCTTCAAATGCATTTAAATTACTTTGGTAATGTACGTCGCACAGTGCTGGTGATCGAGAATGTCCATGTCGCACAAGCAGACCCGACCGACACTTTACAAAAGGATAAACGCGACTGGACACTTTCTTTTTTGAACTGAAAGGTTTGCGTCGATTAAAAAACCACAAATTGAAAGAATCTCTAACAGTATCGAAGATATAAGCGTTAAAAAAACCTAATTTTTACCAGAGACACCGACGCGCAATTTTTGAGAGCGGATCTGAGAGACCCATGTCACAGTTTACAAAGAAATATTTTTAAAATACTTTGAATAAAAATTATTATATAAAAAATTATTATAGTATTTTGTAAATTTTTAATTTTTATAAGCAACTCTTCTCTAATTAAGTCTTCGATCATTTTGTATCTATGAAAATATTTCTATTTAATTATTTCTCATAAATTTTGCGCTGTTATTACGTCAGTAATTTTGCGTAGACGAGATTAGTATGTGTATACTATGTATGTATATATTAGTACGTACATACACAAAGAATTTTCTTCCTCACAGTTTTTTGTAATCGAGACATAAAATGTTTTTGTGGGAATTTTCTTTTTTTAAAAAAACTTGTTGAACATTATTAACGCGACGGATAGATTCCACGCGGACGTCAACATGATATCAATGACACATTTCGATAAGAGTCGACGCGATGATTGATCCGCGAAGAGACGTGAAGAGAATCCGGTTATCTTCTGTAAATATATATAAATACGTTCTGAATATAAACATAAATCTCTGTAAAATACAAATATCTCGAATATTATCGCACGACGAGTGCAGGATTGATAAAAATCTGTGCCACTTTCGTCGAATATGTCTATCGCTGCCAATAAGAGATATAAAAACATTTGTAAATGTGATTTATAATTATCATATGTAAATCTCGCGTATCTATATTATTTTTTGTGAAAACACACAATTTAACTTAATATTCTCTCTCTCTCTCTCTCTTTTAACTAAAATATATATAATATATTAATTTACGTTTTTATATATGTTTTCTGTGTTGTGGAAAAGCAAAAGTCGAAATGATCGTTTTAGCGATTGTATCGACAGTTCGATCGACGACGCACGTCGTTATTGTCGTGTCGTGACTACCGCGACTTTCCCGGACGTCGGGCTTTTCAAAATCTTCGTAGCATCAAATAAACAAGTCGTTAAACTCGACGTATATACGCTTTTACGAGCAGCAAATAAGGCTATAAACGTTACGCGACATATCTGCGACAACATGTACGCACTTATATATAAACGCGTATTCTATGAGCACGGTTTGGGCTATTTGAAGAGAGACTTATATGCGGTCTCGTCAACCGATGTCTCTTATTTTGTTAATTAATTATCCGACTGTAATAGCGTAAAGTTGCTACATATAATCGTACAATCTCTTTTGTGCGATTGTATGTATATCAACTCTTTAGTGATTGATACTTGCGCTTTTGACGATAAGTGCGACTGTTTAGCTCGTTGACATTGATAAGGAAACATGATTTTTAAGATTTATGTGCACAAAACGGGAGCCCAGTGAGGGGACAATTTTAAGTCGGACATGAAGTTTTTATCTGAATTAATGAAATAGATACACACACACACACACAGAGAGAGAGGGGGGGAGGAGGGAGAGAAAGAGGAGGGAGAGAGAGAGAGAGAGAGAGAGAGAGAGAGAGAGAGAGAGAGAGAGAGAGAGAGACTAGAAAAAATATTCTCCTTTATTTTTGCAAATACAACAATATTTTCTCGATTTTATAAATTTTTAAAAGCTTACAACATTTAATTTACTTAAGGTCGATTTGGTAGTTATCATTTTCAATAGTTTTTGCGCGGTTTAGTTTTCATTTTTGTAGAAAACAGTGCTGGATGCTTTCAAATTTGAATTGAAATTTTCTATTCGTTCGGGTCTTCGTCTAGGTTCTTGCTCTTAAGTTACGCGAATCAATTAAACGTTTGTGAAACGATCTTCCAATTTTCAAAAAAACAAACGAAAAACAAAGAACGAATAGAATTGCACGAACATTTTGCTCTTTCACAAAATAGGAATCTCGCGCGCGCGCGCCCGCGCGCGGCTTCTTTTTTTTTTCTTCTGAGCTTACTGTTTTCTCATTCTCCTCTACCTCTCGACCGGGGTTACGTTCGCGTCGACAATCGCGCCGACCTGTGCGAAGGATCGCGGCTGCAAAGGAAACCGGGCAAATGTCAGTCGCCCTCGGGGGTGCATGAACACGCTTCGCGGAGCTTTTAATCAACGCTCACGAGGAAGTCTTCTCTCTCTCTCTCTCTCTCTCTCTCTCTCTCTCTCTCTCTCTCTCTCTCTCTCTCTCTCTCTTTCTTGCTCGCCGTTGCAATGCATCGTTGTGCTGTGCACTTTGCGATTATACGATCCCGCCACGTGAAAGCGAGTTAGGTAGGGGTGGTGGTCCGCGTGTTGCAATATGCGAGCGCGCGACTTGGATCATTCAGTCACGATGTGACTCTTGTGATCTCGCGAATTCTCGTCTCCTAATGAAAATTGTGCGGAGCACCGAAGTTTCACGGTGGTTCATTGGATATTACGAGTAATTTCTTTTAAAGATAGAGCAGAAAGAGAGAGAGAGAAAGAAGAAGAGATTTGATAAGAAAAACAAGATAATATAAAATTTGATTGTATCTAATTGGTACCACGAATCACGTGAGATATTGAGCAACACATTTCTCGTTCATCCAGCTATCGTATCTTTCACCTATCTCATTGTTTAAAAAAGCTTTTCTCCTACTTTAATCTTTCGTACTTGTCGACGTTTACGATTCGTTAAGTGTTTCACAAATTTCTTGAACCAATTTTCTCGCGTACTTCATTTCCGAAAGGAAGAAATAAATACTTGACTTTTTTTTTGTTTTTATATACGCACTCACACACGCCCGTTGGTAGATATACTTCACACTTTTCTGACGCGGTTCCTCTGGATTAACTCACGCTCGCAAATCAACCGGGCACACACAAGAGACGTTCGTAATTCTTTTTCTGCACTGCTGATATGTTGTTTGCTTTAGACACACTTGAACGCGCACCGATCATACAAATAACTCTTTTTACGTTTTTTCACGATGTAACTTGAAATTTTTATGGCGGATCTTTCGCCGGGCGTAACCGGTAGGTATATTGGCGTCTTTCTGAACATAAAGTTTAACTTTTACGGCGCGCCGTAAGATGTAATAGTTTCTTTCCCATTTCTTTTTCAAAGCTTGTCTATTGGGACAAGAACACCTCGAGAGATTCTTACGAAGATTTTTCGTGTTGTTTGTTTAACTTCAACGAGCCCGCGCGCTGATCTCGTCGGAATGCTCTCTATTTGTTTTCTTTTAAGAACGCAAGAGCAGCGATCTCCTAATTAGCTGCTACATGTCAGTAAAAAATAGTAGCAAGGTATTTTCGACATAGATGATATTTATAACCAAAACTTAAACGCGGCATAGATTTCGATCTTTAGAGTCTGTTTAAGACTCTTAAGCCTATCGTAGCAAATCCTGTGTGGATTTCTCGGAGAGGTCTTTAGGAGGCATTGTGCAGGATTTTTCACGCGTAAAGAGAACGTCGGGCTAAAACTCGCCTAACTCGGCAACACTTCGATCTGTTCTTAGAATCGCATTAGTTTTCGTTTGCGCGACTCCGCCGGGACATTTAGGACCAACACCTTTTTGCACTCGGCTAATAATAAAAAAAGAAAAAAAACAGAATATTAAGAGTTATCACTGTCGCATGGCAACCGTGAAAAGAAAACCGTGTTGCTCGACGAGATTGCTCCCGTAAATTGCAATGAGTGTTCGTTTAATGCAACTGGTTTAATGTAAATAGCAAGTTTGTGCGCGCGCGCGCGCACGAATAATCTAACCAAGCGATGAGATTTATAACTTGATTTTCTCAAGAAGCTGAAATTAACTGTGTAGAAGTAGAATGTGAAAAATAAAATCTTATGTCGCTCGTCGCAGATTGCATTATTCGGAAGCTCGATGCATTTTGCATTTGAGTGATGATTGCAAAATTCACAAATTTATAGTGGAACTTGTATTTCGAGAAATGTCAGTCTACAATTAGAATTCTATTAGTTCTAATTGAAAAATTAAAATTGCATTTGTTTTTTTATATCTATTTACGTAGCAAGTTTGCAGTAGCAAATCTCTACAATTAGCAATATTAATTTTCGTTCCATATCTTCTGTACTCTGAAGAAATGCGCTTCGGCATTTAAAAAAAAAAAATTACTTTTAATAATTTAATCTTTTTAGCAGAAACAAATCGCGATATTTTTGGGAGCAAAAACAACGATGAGAGATGTTTGTTCGGGTTTGAACCGCGTTGAAGAGCAGCCTGATACTGAGTATCAGGCTGCTCTTCAAACCCTGATGAAGTGAGCTGTAATATTCACGAAACGTCGGTATATAAAAATGACACTAACGCGGTTCAAACCCGAAAAAACATCTTTGTATGTTAATACTACACACCGCGAAAGCATCAAATATCAATGATGAGAGATTTGTAAATTTTACATTTTTATATAGACGTTACTTCTTATTTTTCTCCCAGACGAAATTGTGTATATTTGCGCGACATACAGAAATGTGCGAATGTAAACGCAAAGATAGAATATATGTATAACTCGGGACGCGCAATCCGATATTTCATTCTTCGTGCTGCACAGAGAATATGCGCGCGCGTCCTTTATAGCACACTATACCGTTTAGTACTCTTATGATATTCATCCCTCAGAAAATGACGTTGTAGTACATTGGCGCGTGAGAACAAGCATCGTCGGAGACAAGAGAATGTGCATTCTTACCCTTTGTATGCCGTGGTAACTTTCGAACGCTATCGCTGACGACATTGATGCTTCTATTATTCTCTGCGCGAGAAAAAAAATCATTCTCGCTCTACGTGCCTTTAACCCTTCGCGTTTTGTTCTTTTACACGTGATGTATGTTCACGTTCTTTTATCATTATGCGTCAAGTACAATATTTTAAAATAGTACATAATGCACTGTGATAAAATTATACAAAAAGTATTTTAACATTAGTAAAGGACCGATGCGATCCAATTAGAAATATATTGATGTATTTAAAATTCATGAATAAAATTCAAACGTTTCGATCCTTACAATCTTTTTTTACTTCATTAATTAAATATGAAAAAAAAAAACGACAATTATCAACGTATGTGGATTAAAAGATAATCGAATGAATAACTAAATCTTATCATTATTTTTAAAAACGAATGAATAACTAAATCTTATCATTATTTAAAAAACGAATTTAAAAGAAAAGAGTTGATACTTTTGAATCTCAGATGACAACTGAATTATACTTTGCGTGTAGAATTTATCGTTATCAATTTAGAAGAAAAGTATCGACTTTTTTTTTAAATTCTTTTAAATAATTTTTCCTAAATAATTATTCCTTATAAATTTTTTTAAAAACGAATGAATAACTAAATCTTATCATTATTTAAAAAACGAATTTAAAAGAAAAGTTGATACTTGATAAGATTTAGTTATTCATTTTCGTTTTTAAAAAAATTTATAAGAAATAATTATTTAGGAATAATTATGTAAAAGAATTTAAAAGAAAAGTATCAACTTTTCTTTTAAATTCATAACGATAAATTCTACACGCAAAGTATAATTCAATCGTCGTCTGAGATTCAAATATTGATGCTAAATAAATTAAAACGAACATTCAAATTTAAAGTTAAGAAATGCAGAAATAAGAATATAGTCAAAATCTGAAACGCGCCACTCAAAGAAAATAATGAATTATTGTATTAATAGAAAACACACTTATATTGTAATAATAGAATAGACTTTACAAGTACAAGACTATACAAAAAATACTACCATATCAACTTTCTACGAGCTCGCTTATAAACAATGTTTTTCCTCAATACAATGTTGTGTAACAAGATACATAAAAGTCAAATCCGAAAAAGCTTTGTAAATAAAACGGTTAGAATTTAACTTTGTATTTATTTAATCGAGAGAGATATATGGTTTTTCAATGTCGGACATGATATTGACAATTATTTTTTAACCTATAATAGAGTATAATAGTGCGGATAAGGCAGTTGGAGCAAAACACCGGTGTTGATGTGTAAAAGTGTAAGAAGTTGATTTATTTAACAGGCATGAGTATATATAAACGTTTCGACCTTATTTTTAGGTCCTTTTCAATATATTCTACAATGAAAATAAAAAATTGATGGTCGCAAAAAATTATTAAGAGAAAATGTTACAAATACAAACAAAACGCTTAAGATTAAAACTTACAGGTACGCTGATGTTATTATCTTCGCAATATGATGTACATTTTACAAAACATGTTACACGAGAAGCTCAGTAGCAACTGAGGAAAACGTGCGAAATGTGTCAAGCTGAATCCGAAATCGTGCGCACTAGAGAGACTATACTATGTTAGCTACAAAAGATAAATACGATTTGTCTAAATTCTCTGTGTCACTTTGCAAGTTGAGACCGTGACTTTGTTTTTTAAATCATGTTTCGGAGATTAGCCGTTTATGATAAGATGTTTCGTTGTCTAGTATCTTTACTCCGTCCCAATCGAAATCATGAGAAAAATTAATCCTGTGATCAGTTATCACAGAGCTTTGGGAGGAGTTTCGGTTAATATGACTCTTATGTTCTTTTATTCTGGACTGCAACATTCTGCTGGTCTGGCCTACGTACCTGTAAGTTTTAATCTTAAGCGTTTTGTTTGTATTTGTAACATTTTCTCTTAATAATTTTTTGCGACCATCAATTTTTTATTTTCATTGTAGAATATGTTGAAAAGGACCTAAAAAGAAGGTCGAAACGTTTATATATACTCATGCCTGTTAAATAAATCAACTTCTTACACTTTTAAACATCACACCGGTGTTTTGCTCCAACTACCTTATCCACACTATTATAAATTATCTGGAGCTAATCATCGTTTTCATCAAATCTATAATAGAGTATTTTAGAAACCGATCTTTTTGTTTCAAAAACGTTTTATATCGTTCTATTCGAAGCCATGTCCAGTATCTATTTTATATCGTTCTATTCGAAGTCATGTCCGGTATCTATTTTATGTTCAGTAACTATTGAAACATTGTCAGTTTTTCTGTTGGTTCTTCGTAATTCTATAGTCTTTAAATTCCTCTTTGTTTGACCAACGTAATTAACATCACAATTATTACATTTAATCCGGTAGCAACATTTTTGTTTTGATCATGTTTAAAAAGATCTTTTAAAAAACATCAATAAATTTGCTTAACTTATTTAAACTTTTTTATATCAATTGAACTCTATTTTTTTTTAATAACGTAGATAGATTATTAATAAACAAGACGAGAAAATAATTAATACTCAGGAATCAAATTCTATTTTATTTGATTAGGATCTGTCTTTTCTATTAACAATAGAGTTTAACTGTTAATTAAAAACTTACATTTATTATTTCTTAAAATTATTTTTATATTACAATGTAATTGCATACTGTACTCCAATTACTTAACTTTGATTCTGATAATTGTAATTTTTTTATTGACAAGATAAGAAATGATTTTATATATATATATATGTTTAAATATTTTATGTCAATGTTATTGATAAAAAACAATTCTCAAATTTCAATATTGTTAGCGTGTTACAATATACGCGTTTGTAGATTAAAGTTTGTAGATTGAGATCTTCTACGTAACACTCTTCCTCTTTTGACGACTGACGTTCAGGTATACGATGTTCGATAGTTTGAAAGCTACGGGTGTACAATTACCGGATTAGTCTTCGAAAGAAGCCTCTTAACCGGAGACATTGAGTTGAACATCTTCATAGTAGCTGGAAACATCTGCCAACTCTGGCAACCCACAACAATAGCTATATATACAAATATGTAGAACTCCGTTTGCATGTGTGAGCGTGCGACGAGAAGAATTTTATTTAATATACGTATTTGTTTTTTCTCTTTAAAAATCAAAATTAACACGAGACAACTTAACGACGTTAGCCATCAAGATTATAAGGTTGTAATAATGTGTTTTTTTGTAATAAATCGCAATCGACGATGATGCAAGGTTGAAGAGCCATATTTACTGCTAAATGCGCGACGAGAAGAAGGCAAGTACTGCGCCGGGCTTATCGTCTCTCCGCCATCGCGCTCATCTCTTTATATCGAAAGATCGCGATCTCTCTTGACCGTGAATAATCGTCGCTTTCGCTTCGTAACCTCGGGCACGCGTGACTCACGTAAGAGATTTCGCGTGCTTATGCTCACGAAACGATGCTGCATAGGGCGTGCGCATTCTCATTGATGTCGCAGAAGAGAGCCACGCGATAGAACGAAATTCCTATAGGACAATGCATGCAAAATGCAGAGAGAGAGAGCCGAGACGCGGGAATATCCGGTTTCGTACACGAGACAGCGACCGGCGTGCATTCATACTTTGCGTGCAGTACGCAATGTACAGGGTGAGTCGTAAGAAACGTAG
This sequence comes from Pseudomyrmex gracilis, assembly GCF_002006095.1. Lineage (NCBI taxonomy): Eukaryota > Metazoa > Arthropoda > Insecta > Hymenoptera > Formicidae > Pseudomyrmex > Pseudomyrmex gracilis. The sequence continues at coordinate 143,734 of NW_018020872.1, read as the reverse complement.
GGAGGAATAGAGAAATTTTTCAACAACTCAACGCTTGAGATGCTAACGATGTAATTTGCGAAGCGAAATATATAGAAGATAATTTTTCTTCATTATATAATCGCGCACGTTTATATACGAATAAAAATTATAATAATTTACAATTGCGGGTAGCTGTTATACATAAAGAGTTACACAAAGAGGATTTTTATTACTTGGATATTACTCACACATTGAAAGATCAAACAAAAATCGCAGCGCGATTTTCGTTTGTAGTTCACAAATAGTAGATCAAAGAACAATTATGAAGTGGATTATATACGTGAAACGCGATTGATAATGTTATCCGAAACGAATAAGAACAGAAGTATCACATTACTGTTAACAAGTTTCATTCTTCAAAAAGCACAAATGTCAAACGCTGACTCGTTATCGCACGTAGTGTTTGTATGACAGCTCCGCAAAATATATTTATTTACGGCATTGACGATTTCATTGTTGCTCGAAAATTTCTATTCATCGAACGAAATTTTTCAGAAATAAATACAGAAATCGCGCATATATCTGGCGAATAAAATGGACGAGGCGGTTATTCGAAGTGCAAATTCGCAAATTTTCCAACAGTTGAAATGATAATAAAATCAGTCAAAAATCACTCACAGAGCGTCTACTTTTGCGAGCTGTCACCGTATGTAATAATGAGCCAACGTTTGATATTTGTTTTCCTATGAAAGATGAAACTTGTCTCAACAACAACATATCAATGTGACAGCACATCGCTATCTCTATAAGTCGTTTCGAATTCTTATCAATTGCCTCTTGTATATAAAATTACCTCGATATATACAGATTCTGTATCCCACCTTGTGTGTGAATCGATACACGCGTCAGTGTATTACAACCACGAGGAACTTCGATGGTTTCTGGTTCCCATGGTTCACGCCTACCGCAGGCCGTTTTCGTTTCACGATATCAGCCGCGCACATACGTATACATAGGTGCAGGAAGCGACGTATACAGTATACAGGAAGTGCACGTGGCCCGCGTTTCTCTTGTTCTCGTTCGTTTTTTTTTCGTTTTTTTCATTCCACTATATATTCATTCAAAAATAGCTATGTAATGTAAGACGCAAAAGTCAGAAGCTGCACAATGGCGTAACATAAGCTTTTGAAAATGTAAATTCTTCTGTTTCGAATACACAAGCAATTCGATATTTGATGCTTTCGCGAAGTGTCGCTGAGGAGCTGAAATGTTCACGAAACGTCGGTATAAAAAAATGACACTAAGGGCCATTGCACGTGGCAAAAGTTTAGACGTAGTCGTAAGGTCGTAAGCAAATCGACTAATCGCTGGTCAGTATTCCAGCTAATGTAAAGATAATACTAGTCTGTAATTGATTGAACTGCTTACGACCTTACGGTTACGGTTAAAATTTTTTCGTGCAATGGCCCTAACGCGGTTCAAGTCCGAGAAACATCTTCGAATATTGTAAGAAATTACTTGTCAATATAGAGCAGAGATGATATAAATTGTTCTAAATAATACACAATCTCGTTTATAAAAGTTTGTTGCATAAAGTAACTTAAGACAACTTAAGAATAAAAAAAAAAAGGGTACAGTTTGAACAATTCGAGCGCTCGTTAAAATTTTGCAGTTTGCGTCGCCGCGTCGGCGACGATAACGAGAGTTTTCCGATGCGTTTCGTAGACTCGCTCTAAATCTCCTGGTGTCCGCGTTGCCGCTTGTTAAATACGTGACACATCGTATGTTTTTCTTAAGGATTACTTCCTTGTTTTGTTCGAAACATAGGTTTCGAGAGAGAGAGAGAGAGAGAGAGAAAAAAAAAAAAAGAAAAAGAGAAAAAGAGATATGAAAAGTCTCACGTGAAACGCTACGTTTCGATGTTTGTTTATGCGCCAATGTTTTTTTTCTACTTAGTTTTTCTTCGTTTACGAATGTGAACATTCGTAACACAACTCGCGTTTATTTATTTATCTTGAGGTCTGGTATTTTTGGTGTCTCCATTTTGTTGCTAAACGTAGATAATATTTGTCGTTTTAGAATTTCTTTAGCGGAAAAAACGCGCTTAAAGAAAAACACAAATTGTTTTTTTTTTTTTTTTTTTTTTTTTTTATCAAACATGAAGAAATTGCAAAAAGTTTCCAACAATCATCAATCACAATCTTTCGGAATTGCCAGACATGACGGCACACTGCCGACACCGCACTGACATTGAGTAAAAAAAAAAAAAAGAAAAATTCACCGGCGTGACAAATGTCGTCCCGTTGCGAGACAAAAGCTACGAGGTTCTCTCGAATCGATTTCGACGTAAAAAAGAAAACAAAACAAAACAAAAAAAGGAACACGAGAATCGAGTGCGTTCTCTACGAGTGTGTGATGTACCGTGTGATTTTACTAGAAATTCCATTAACGAATAATCGTATCGAGCGCGAAAGAAATCGATGACAGAGTGCAACGAACTTGACAGAAAGCCCCCCGTCGACGCGGGGGGTGCGCGTAACTCGCGCGCTGACAGTTGGAGGAAAGAGCCAGGGATGAATGACGTGCCGCGGCCTGGGGTGACATATGCACATGACGCCCGTCAAACACAACCTCCGCCGCCCTTCTCTCTCTCTCTAGGTGGACCCTTGCCTCCTATGCGTTCGACTCATTTGCAAGCCAAACAGAAGGTCATTACGCGAAAGCTTTGACACATCTGCAAACGTTTCGAAAATATAACATCTGCGCTTACGGTGACGAAAGAGGGATGAAACGTAGGGCCGGAGATGCGGGCACTCAATAGAGGGTCTCACACTGAGAGTTTACAGACGTATACCGTGGCTGTGCGGAAGGGTCCAGGACAGTTTAGTTACATATAACTCTATGTAAAAAGTTAGCATGTAAAGCGATGAAAATACGCGCAACACAAAAGTCACCGACAAACGGGTTTTTATTTTAAAAATGCTGTTTATAAATCTGTTTTTGTTTTTTTTTTTTTTTTTTCATAGTTTTTTAAAACATTTGAGTTTTTCGAAAAAGATTGCGTGTCTGTTTCAAAATGTCGTCGCTTCTCTGCGTGATTACGAAATCACTTTAATCCCGTCTGACGTGTATGCGCGTTCTCCATTCCCTTTTTCGCGCACGCCGGTCTTTTCTTCGAGGAGAGCTCTCTGTTTCTCCAACGTTTCTCGTGCCTTTTTCTTTCGCTTGTGAAAAGAATGGCTATCCGAGATGGGCGTTTCCGACAAAGCGACCACCACGCGAACGGAGAAAGCACGTAAACGTCCGTTGCGGTTCATTATCTGCGGCGCGGCCACGGATTCTGTTTGATGTCGGCTAGCGTGGGTAAACATTTCGTCGGAGCTTTGCTTTCTGTGGATGTGCGGCGCACTCTCTCGACTTTGCGGCGCGACAACGCGTCTTCCGAAACGTGTGCCAACACAGGTGTCTGGCGCGCCGCACATACGTTGGTAACATCGCGTGATAGCAAAACCCCGTCTGATAGAAAATATTATCATTCGTAAATGCGCGACGCAATTGTGCGCGCATTTTTCATTGAAATAACGTTTGATGCCGATTTCTCGCTAAATTTATTGAATTAATATTGCGTGTATTAATTTTCTTTTTCTATTAATTCATATTTTATATATCAGTATCTACATTACACTACAGTATCTAAATTTTTTATATATTTTTATGTATATAATATTTACATAATATTCTTGTTAATTAAGTTTTATTCCGTTTTTCCCAAAATAATGTAAAGAAATGAGAAAGAACATGATGTTTTCAGTCCTCCGACAAAATATACAACTTTCTGTTTATTCATCGGAGTATTTGAATCGGTCGCGGAATTCTTTTTTGATGCAAGAGAGAGAGAGAGAGAGAGAGAGAGAGAAGAGAGCAAGCTTTTTCCTTTTCTGTACTACGAAAAAGCTTCGCTCCTCGTACTTTTCCCGGTCTCGGAATCCCCGGGGCTGGAAACACTTTGGGGCATCGCGCGCGGGATGACTTGGCCGCGCTTCGGGTAAACAGAGGGTGTTTCTGTCTTTATTTATGAAATCTCTTCCCCAGACGTTCCACACGTCTCGCCTACGTTGCTAACCGTCGCGACTTTCATCGACATCTTTTCCACCATAATAAGACCGTATTTTTGTGAGATGTCTGCATTAATCCTGCTTTTTTTTCCATAATCTGTTTTTGTCGCTTAATAATCCGTGCGAAGCTTGATTAAATACAATTTAAATGTCTACAGGATTATTCGAATGCGTTACTTTTCGAAGAAACTTTTCAAACGTAGTATAATGTAAAAGAAAAAATTATTAAAAAATTATATATATAAAACTTATACGTAATTTTTTTATTCTCCACTTCATAAAAACATTTTGAGTTTTAATTCAAAAACGGCCGCGATAATTAATACCAATAATCAAAATTGATCTTCACAGCCTTAAAGCTACTGATAGAGGTAGTAAATTAAATGTTCAAATGATATGGTGTGAACGTTTCGATTATTTATTGTTGTTTTCTCTTAGAGATGTGTGTATGCGATTTGCGTTATATTACAATATTACTTATTCTTTAATCAATATGTATTTGCTTCTGTTATATTTTTTTTTTTTCTGTTATTTTTCATTTTTTTCATTTTTTCATGTATTCTGTTCAGTGGTGCTGAGGATGATCAAAATAAATGATCGAATTAAATGTTTACCATATCGTTTGAACATTTAATTTACTACCTCTATCAGTAGCTTTAAGGCTGTGAAGGTAAATTTTGATTATTTTGAGTTTTATTATTATTGCCAAATTCTGCCAAATTTATTCTTACCAATTATTCGTGAATTTAACATAATTATGTGTATACTTTGCACTTTTCTGTCAATATATTTGAATGTTCTAATTCTATTTTTCTTTTTGAATGTTTTTTTATCGCATATGTATGTAAATGTAAGATACAAAACTTTAAATAAAGTTCTATTCTGCGAATTCGTTTTTCTGTTTCTGGATTGTTAAATCGTCTGGACAGCGAGTTTTGTAGGAAAAAAAGAAACTTGAATGGAGATAAAACTGATAAATGAAACAACACAAAGTACGAAAATAGGAGTATCGATTTTTTACGGAACACAAATTTAGACTATAATTCAAAAAAAAAAAAAAAAACAATTGTCAGAGCACCAATCGTTTCATTTCTTAGAAATTGTTTTTTCTGACGCGTGTATACATTGATGACTACTCTGTGAAAGATAAAAAAGAAGAAAAAAAAAGAAAGTTAGAAAATAAAAGGAGTCTGGTTTATTAACGTTATTCTGTTGCCTCTGCATCATGATTGTATGTGTGACACAAGTTACACTTTCCGAACAATTGTTCTTTGACATGTATCAACCGAGTTTTGACCTCGCTTTTGTTGTTCGTTTCTACGTGTGTTTGTCCATGTCGTGTTACCGTCTTCTTCGTGCCACGCACGAAACTCGTCGTTCCTCCTCTCTCGGGACGCGCATAATTCACGACTGGTGCACAATACCATTTCCTTCTTCTCCACCTTCTCTTTTGAGCCGCGCAATTACATCGATTTCTTCAAAGGAGTAGCGTGTGCGCCCCGCCTTTCGTGGTGCATGCGTGGCGTGTTCGTTGCGATAGCCCCAGCGTGCATTTATGATAATGAGGAAACTGAGTGTCGAGCAAGCGAAGTCAAGTTCAAAAAGATCGTGCGCAAGAAATCAGAGTTAAATAATCGAGTTAAATACAATGACCGGATTTTCCGGTCATAAGCGTCAATTTTAATGACGAAACGAGAGCATGATTGATTTTGATTAAGTGACCACTACAACCGCAACCCGACATAATGTGTAGTTGATTTTATTGTACATATATACATATATAAGAGTACATGTGTTAAGTAAGAAAAAAAAATTATAACTTATTATCTCGAGAAGCGCTTCAGTGGCCGAATTGGAAAGGCGATGGCACGGAGATTCCAGGTTCGACTTTTGGCCGAGGTGTTTTTTCCCAATATTTTAAAATTAGATAGGGGAACAAAAGAAGATTTCTCTCTCGTACACGTGATGCAAAATAGCATCTTATACAAATTTGACAATTGAAAATTCAATTCAAACTCACGTGTAAAAATTTACACAAAAAGAAATACACACACATATATATATATTTATTTATTTATTCTGCAATAAAAATCCAACGTAAGACTCTCATTAACGTTTAAATTTCGCGTTCACAGTTTGAAACTTTAAGAGCCTTTAAATTCTTCATGTTATTATTTCAAGAATTTAATTTATTTCAAGAATTGTATTTAATTGTACAAGTTAATTATATATATATATATATCTCCAACGTTATCATCTCTCTTACGATTTATTTTTGCGCCTTTTTGAAAAATTTATATCACGGCGGACAGAATTTTCCACTTGCGCGACTTTTAACGTGAAAATTTAGGAAGCCTCTCTCGTACACCACGAGAGAGACTTGTGTGTAGGGGTATCGGCATATCGCGGAGAACGAGAGAGAAAGAGAAAAACGAATGGGTTTTAAACGCGATGGGATCCGGTTCCGGCAGGCTCCACGTTGCCGACCTTTTTTTGTTCTCTTTCCACAACGAAATGAACGCCGAACGAAATCCCGAGATCGATCATCGACACGGAATCCGGTGTGGGAAACAAGACGCGAGTCCTCCGTTCGCGAACGTGTGAGCGTGAAATCGGTGCGCTCACCTTCGATTTCACGTTCTTGACACACGCAAGTTCCGGACAAGTTAGTCGGGTTGAAAAAGAAAAAAAAAAGACTGTTATAACTCGATGCGCGCAAGGATATTTCGCAGATAATCACATGGTAACTTTAAATAATTTATCAGTTGTGTTTTACTTATCACACACAAAACTGATACAATCGAATTATTCGAGATAATCGTTTTTAGTTAATTTATTAGTTTTTGAAATAAGAATTTATATCTTTTTTTATCAAATGTTTTCGCGTCACACAATTTTTTTATGAATTTTCTGTTCAAATCACGAGTCGCGGCTCTTTTATCGTAACGCAAAAATAATATATTGTAAGATCTGTCCCACTTCCGAAATTAAAATTAACTGTAGGATTTCTTGAGGGCAATTTTAAATAAAAACTCGGCACTTCACTTTATATACAAAAATAGATACGTATATATTATCACTCCGATTAATTACAATGATATAATTCAACAACTCATCACAAACTTCTTGGACGATCTCCTTTACGGTCACATATCAACTCCAAATATATCACTCTAAGTAGTACATTACACAAACTCAATCTTTACATATTCAAATCTTCGACCGATCTCTTCAACGGTTCCAAAACGACTCTCTCTCTCTCCGTAATCGGCAAGTATATCCAAAATCATGCACGATACAATAACATGTGTTCCTACACCGAAAAAATTGTATTCTTGTTTTGAGGATATCCCACTTACTTTAAGTATATTTTATACTAAAATAGGCGCCAAGAAGAGTTTCTTATTTTAAGAGGAAAATCCTCTAAATAGTAATATTGATAAGAATATATACTGATTAGAATATAAAAAGCCTCTATAGAAAAACATATATATCTCACTATCGAAAAAAACTATATTCTTAAATTAAGAATATATTCTTAAATAAAGAATATATTTTTAATTTCAGAAGAATATCATCTAAAATCTTTAAGAAGATTTTTTAAGTATAAAATCTTCTACTTACAAGAATATAATTTTTTCGGTGTAGAGATGGCGCGATACGACTTTTCTCAAGGGAATTACAATAATAAACAGATAAGGGCATTAGCTACAAGGCAACGCGTATCAAGCCATTCGGCAAACTCGAAATATTTAAACAGAATTCGGGCGCTTACAATATTGTGACTGAACGGACGTTCAATAAAGTTGCATCAATGCGATATCGTAATGAATTATAAAATCGTTGTTGCGACAATACAAACGTTGCTCTTTGGACAAAAATGATCAATAACGCTGGGGGGGGAGGGGGGGGAGGGGGGAGATCGATCGCGTCCGCTATCACTCCCTCACGAGACGAATTCGTTCGCTCCGCGCTTCGTTTCATCGAAGCTGTTTCGCATATCGACGATAGTTAGCGCGCATAATCCACGACGGGGTAGCAGCAAAGTTTGGTTGGTTCGACTGCTAAGGTAAGTAGTAGACACTTAATATCTGTCGCGCAGTCGAGCGCTCTCTCTCAAGAGCGTTAGCGTTTTAACGGAAGAGGGGAAGAGGGACTTATGGTTGCGCCCCTGTCGGGCAAAGTATATCCCGCATGTGCTCGACGATCAAACTAATGTCTCAAGATCTCGTTACACGGTAGTAACGAGCGATGCTAGCAGCAGCGGACGAAGTTCTCTCGCAATCTCGCCGTCAAATTACGCGACGAGTTATATTAAGCGCTCGCTCGCAAAACATCAATATATGTTTATCCCGTGTGTTTTCTAATAGCGATTTCGGCTGGTTCGCACCGACTGCACATTTCGGGTGTTGTCGGTGCAAATTGATGTGTTCGGCTGGTCGAATGGCAGCAGTTCTTTGCTGGTTCCGCGTATTCGTCTGAGCTCAGTACACCGCATATAGGTGCATGTTGGGTGCGTACACAAAGTGGCTCTCACAAATTAGTCGGAGCCAGTTAGTGTAATCAGTATACACACACCGATGCGGTGTTGCACACACAATTGCACCAACTCTACACACTGGTGGCACACCGGTGCAGACCAGCCGAAATCGCTATAAGTCTTCGATCTTTGATTGTTAATTGACAAACACGCGACATGTCCCACATAGGGTTGTTAGTTGAGAAAAAACAAAAAATGTTGGAATTAAAAAAGTTTCACTTTAATAAAGTGGTAATATACGAGAGAGATATTGAGGTAAAATTTACTGCTTTACGCCGATTGCTTTCTTTGATGATATCGAAATCGACGAGGTTTGAGAAGAAGAGCGCAACGTATATACTCACAAAGAATCTTAATTAGCAGATGATGCGAGATGATTTTTCGTGGCGGCGAAGATTTCTCGCGCGTAAAGCAGGTCCCTATGCGAGAAAGGAACTTCTTTCACATACCTGCTTACCGAGTCCGCTCAAGCGTTCAGGCATTCCTGAAGAGTCTGGCTCGGCCGATAATTATGAGATATTAGCCGGTAATTTATAGCCCCGTCTCAGGGACCTTCTCTCCGAGATACAAGTTCTCGCCTCTCGCGATCTTCCTTCTCTCTGCGGATCCCGATTGAAGAATGCGTGGCGACCGTGGCGAATGTTCTCTCTCTTCATGGCGATGATGGTAGTAGTGCTTTAGATTCGTGGGTATCTTAGGGTCTCGAACCCCGCATTCATTCTCCCTTCATCGATCTCGTACATTTCCTTCGTCACTTGTGTCGAACGTTCTCTAATCCCGGAAATACTCCGACCAAGCAAGATTTTCTGGCCATTAGTTGTGAATTACTTCGGACGTTCTCTGATCCGTGAATTCACCGATTACCGGAGTCTTTCTGAATATCAAATAATAACACAAATTGATCAGGACCAACTTGTTTTGTTAACATTTTTTAATTAACATTTCGTCGTAACGGAAACATAAAGAGTTTATGTATTAACGAAGCACTTGTGGATGAAATAAATAAACAAGCGTGGGGCACAATCCAATATCAAATACGATATGAATGTTCGCAAAAACGCAAGTATGAAACGCGACGGTACGTTCTAAAATCTCTCGTGAGGTAAGAGAGGAGGCAATTCAGGGTAATACGGGCATAAAATGCAAATGATCGATAGACAATCCAAAGATTACGCCGGAAGTTTCAATAAAAGGGCTATACGTGCGCCATCTCTTCGCCTCCCTTCGTGTGTGCTATCGCGGGAGGCTCATGTAGGCTAAAGACACATCATCCATCATTCTCTTGTTTCATTACATATCCACGACCTTACAACAGCGGACTTACATTAGCTATCAGCTTAAGTATTTTATAAGACACGGAAGATACGGTGCAAAAGCGATATAACATGACTTTTAAAACTGTTCGCCCCGCGCACGAGCGAACAGCGTACGAAAATCGAATCGATTGAAAAATTGCGGACTTCAAAACATTTATATATATATATATATTTTCAAAAGCAATATTTTGCATCGTGTAACAAGAGTTTTACATCGTCTAACTTAGTTTATTTTTATTTTCTGTTTCAGGTAAGTGATCACATGAAGACCCCCCCCCTCCCGACGAAGATGAGCGGTGAGATGAAAGTGGGTAGTAGTATTGAGATGATGGAAAGATAGAAATGAGTTTATTGCGCGATCATAATTCATACGAGTTTGTGCGCGCGAACAACAAATTTTTATTTTCAAATTTATTTTTTGCAAATTTTTTTCCAACACGACGTTTACGCAGACATCACAAAAAAAAAGCAACATATATCACGTTTGTCTCACGGATTGCATACCGATAAGAATTTCCCGTGATAACGATAGAGTCGAAGTTGCATTTTGCACGATAATACGAAAGAACACGCTGCGTAAATAGATATTCTTCGTGGCTGTTTCCTTGACGCACCTTTACTGGTATATTTATCTACTATTCTACATTCCGTTCTAAATACACACACACCTTAACATTTTCCACAGGCACTTTGCAGCGTATTTTCATATAATCTCGAATGAGATTAAAAAGAACTTTACGATGCAACATACTCCGATCTTTTACAATTTTCTTCTAATAAACACTTATAGGTTTATCTTCTAAATAATAGTTTACGCTTTTGTGTCACTGATGTGATCAACTATCATTTTTTTGATTTTTTATTCTTCATATTTGGCTATTTCAAAATTACGTTTTTTTTTTTCAAAATTATGTCTTTTAATATCTTTTTTTATATTTTTAACTGAAAATGTAGTTTTAAATAGCGAGAAAATATATAAAACAATTTTTATATACATGGAAAAAAATGATGTCGAATCAACAGCATCGGTTTGCTTGAAATATATATTGTGTTGATGCAACATTAATATTATTGCACTACACACAGCAGATAGTTGCTTTAAAAATCTGAACATTAAATTAAAATCGCATACGAAGACCAGGGGAAGAACTTGATAAGTCAATTTTTTTTCGATTTTCTGTTTTCGATGTTATTTGACAGTTAAAATAGAGTATTTTAATTATCCAAAGCACGAAAGGGGGAAATTTTTTGATAGATTCCGAGATATAAACGTTTTTATCAAACGTGTAATACACAAATACGTATACGTTTCGAAAATCATTCTCCTTGTCATCAGTTGTGTAGTTATGTTTCTTGTGTACTATCTAACATGAGACATGGTGAGAGGACAATTTTGGTTTTCGAAACGCCGTGACGAATATCAACTAATTATTTGATACCTCTTCCTTTTTGCAAGCTGATGTACTGCCTATCTTTTTCTTAATGATTTTTGTACGCCACTGAGAATGACTCAAACCAAGAGTCGAAACGTTTGGCATGTTTAAATAAAGATTTTTGTTCATACATCAACACCTAGTATTTGACTCCGTATCGGCCCTCTCGCATATATATTTTTTAACAATTTCACGGAGAGTATAAATCAAACACATATATTGTTGAATCATTCTCCTGTTTTAAAATTACAAAAATGCGACTTGTCAAGTTTTTCCCCTGTAATTCCCCTTTATATGCACAACTGAATGAACTATTTTTTATTTTTGTGGCAGCTCGTGACGTCGACTTTAATTGAAGCAACTTCATTTTTTTTCTGTGTAATATTGATGGTATACACACGCATGAACGCTTAAAAGCGCGTTTATATTAAATGATAAATTTCATAAATTCTCGATATATTGATAATGTATCACGCGCGGAGCGTTTTTGAGCGTTAAAATTCAGACGCGCCCGACGCGATCGTCGTTCCCTTCGAATCATCGCCCTTTACGTGCGCGACGAGCAGTAAATCTGATAAGAGGTGTGTGTACCGACAAGGATCGTATTCGTTGGTAATGTTTATCGAGACGTGAGGAGTTATTTGAATTACGCGAGCCGATAGTCGAAACGCAGAGATATTCTCGACAGAGACACGGGAGATATCCTACGAGAAAACTGTTGCGTCGAAAATGTTTGCGAGAAACTTGATGCGAGAGCTCGCGCGTTAGTTGTGTATGTATAGCATCTAAATGAGGTGTTTCTCTCGTTTCCTTCTGCAATGCAAACTTATGTAAACACATACATAAGCAGATAATTTTGTCTTTTTGTTGTCGTTGGCTTTGTGATTGTTATTTAACTGACTTATGTCTTCTTTCCTTTTCCCTTCTCTCTCTCTCTCTCTCTTTCTCTTTCTGTCTAAATACAATGCTGTATTAAATACCGAGAAAGCGTGGGAATTTTGTTAAAAGTGTGTAAAAGCTAAAGAAACGAGTGAAAGAAATTTATATATATATAAAATATTTTTATATAAAAAAATATAAATTATATATAAATATTTATATATAAAAAATTAGACAAACACACATCGTGACGTTTAAAAATTTTTTTCTATCGATATCGATCAGATATACTTTTTTGTCATTCTTTTGCTCGCACCGCAACTTGAAAGATTATCGTTTTGCTCGTTAAATTATTTATAAATTTCATCAATTGGATTTTTTTCTCTCATATATCAACATATTTTTTTACACACATAATCTATCTACATTCTCGACGCAATATTATACGTGACATTCTTGACTTTTGACACATCCTCCTTACATAATTGCGAGAGCGAAACGCAGATAGAGATTTTAATTACAATCGGTTGTCAATTTGAATACGTCAAGCGTAGAGATTATCATATGTATACATATCAAACGATAATAAACGAGTAACTCCGATATTGCAATCGCCGATCGAGCCGTTTGCGTTACGTCTCGCATATAAATTTTTCTTGCAATAATCTCTGGTATAATGCAAATCTTTTCTTCGCATTTGTACATTTATAAAGGTTTGAGATTTTTAATCGACATCGACAATGCGTAAATTAAAGAGCCGGTGAAGATATAACGAGATGACTGTAGGTTATATTTTATCGGACGTAATCGCGACACACGTTCATATACACACACGCGCGTTATTCGCATAACGCTGCGTAATTCGTTTTGATTAGCCTCCGAGGAAGATAAGTCGATACCCCCGTGAGTGATAATTAGAGAAGGTTGCTTTTGCCGACGGCGTTTTGTGGGTGACAAAATGCGTCTCGTTTCGCTACGTAGACGGCGATAACTCGCGTTGCGTTTATCGTGTCACACGAGTTTGCCGGTGCGTGCGAAGCGCGTCACGACCTAATTAAAGCGCGTCGAATTCTGCGTGTAATTAAAGCTTAATCTGACACCGAGTTGGGATAAAGACGAGAGAGAGGACGAAGACAACTCTCCGCTCTCACGTCGAGAATAACCGTAATTAGCAAAATTTGCGCTGACGCCAGACGCAACTCGAAGGTATCTTTGTTTTAAAATTCTGCGTACGTGTAAACTATTTATTAATTAGTTATACGAGTAGAATAGAATGTAAAATTATATATTATATATAATATAATATAATATAATATAATATATAATATA
>NW_018020872.1:113444-130135 GCF_002006095.1 Pseudomyrmex gracilis | reverse complement strand
AGTTTTCTGTATCTTACTTTCTGATAGTTTGAGTATATAATATAATATATATTATATAAATATATTATATTATATTATATTATATACATGTATATATGTATATATAATATAATTTTAATGTTAAGTCTTTTCACACATACGCGCGTGATAATCGTGAAATTTTATTTAGCTCAAAAAACAAAAAGTGTCGGAATGTTTCGTTAATTAGAATTGACATCGCGCAACAAAAAACCGTTTGAGAAAGAAATTTAATTATTTGTGAGAATTATAAAAAAAAAATATAACACAAAGAGTGCGAAAATTCGAGAGATTTTGAAAAGGAGATTACATACTTATCTCAAAAAACATTTTTCTCATCAAATATCACGGCTATCTGCACTTCGTGCGGACACTTTTTATGATCTTTTTTACCTTCGATATCCCGCGGCGTCATCTCCTCTTCGTGCGAGAGAACAATGGCCGACGATATCCTCGAGTCTTATGTAAATCCGCTATTTTAACCCCTTCTCTCCGTGATTTTCCTCTCGTTGTTGATTTCGCCCCGGCAATTTTCGGCCATTGTTCCGCGAGGTTTCTTCACGCTCTTCCGCTTCTTACCTCTTCAGGTCTCGTCTTCTTCGTTCTTCTTGCCACATTTACTTCTTTCCCGTCAAGACGATCTCTCGTACTTTTTTTTGTTTTTGTTTTTTTTACACCTATGGGAACACAGGTTGTTTTTTTTATAGCGTTTCTCTCCTTGTTATCTCACCTTTGTAATCTTACATGTAAGCAGGCGGGGACTCACGGTATATATCTGATAAATAATGCTGGTAAATTCGATCCGGCGCACAATTTAAACATCAACGATTTATAAATGAAAGCGGTCGTCAAAACCAGATGACGCGCGTCAGATTAAGATAGCCACACTTAGCGCTAAATGCGGAGGCGGAGAATGCGGGCCATCTCGGTTTACGAGGCTCTTGCGTATAATTACATGCAGTGGCTGAAGAATGCAGCCGCATTATTGCGCGAGAGAGAGAGAGGATGGGGGAGGCTTTTAGAATTGAGGAATTCAGCCCTCAGGGGCTTGATTCCCCCTTCTCTCGGAGAGACCTGTGGCGGAAGTGCTGTTGTTTTTCATTGAACACCCGCGACCTAAAATGACAATGAAACTAATGAATGGACTTCCTCCGACGCCTGCAATTAATGTAATTCTATCGTACTGAATAGCTATTTAAATTGGTCCGGGAGGTGCGCGCGCGCACGGGAGAGAGAGAGAGAGAGAGAGAGCGCCTGTGTTAGTGAAATTAATTCGTGTTGCGATACACGCATAACAAGGAAGGGAAAGGAAACAACGACTGTGTGTAAGCGCTATAATAATAATCGCTAATTGGATCGGTAAGGCGTGTCGCTTACGACAAACGCGCGTGTGTTGTTTGAAAATCTGTTCAGCCGAAATACAATCGCTTCCTCAATGCCGTTCAATAATGTCATTTTCATACTCTTAATTAGATCAAAGAAAAGATCATACAAAAAATATAAAAATTATACAAATGTTTACATTAACCTTTTCGCTCCGGGACTGGTCCATATATGGACCAGCAAGAAAAGCGAACGTAATAGATAGTTTATAAGGTCAATTTAATGCACTAAATTTAGGAAAAAAATTGAAAAAAATCCTGGTTACTTCTTTGACCTTCAAAATTAACTTTGAAGGGGGGGGTAGCAGGTTATTATTAACTTTTTCAGCTAAAATGCGAGGTCAATTTTAAAGGAAAAATCCCCGGAGCGAAAAGGTTAATCTTTTTTCTTTTATCAGACTAATCTCACATTGTCGTGTCGCGTACCTCGTTGTTTTTTTTTTTTTTTTGTTTGTGTTGAGACAACTTTTATTTTTGTAATTTTAACTTTTATTTATTCCGGTTTCCTTTGTTAACGACCGAAGAGAGATAACGAATTACACCGTTTCATTAACCCTCTTCGCGAGAAATTCAATTAATTTTCCGCAAGATATTTCATTTAAATACCAGCAATATTACAAATACGAGTAAAGCTATTTCTTTATTCGTATAACTTCTGCCGGAAGATTTTTCTTCGCTCAATGATTTTATACCAAGCTTTTATTGCGATCGAGACTCATTTGGAATCCGCGAGCTTATTTCTTTTTGCAAACTCCATTCTTTTCTGTTTTTTATTTGTTTTTTTCGCGTCTTGACATTTCGTGCCAGTTTTTTTTCCTCAAAATTAGGATCGAGACCCAACTTGAGAGATTATTTTTCATCTAAATTTGTTATTTGTAAAGCACTCACAAAGAAAATTTCATTTCTGTGTGTTAATATCGCTAGATTAAATCATTGATAATTTTTTCGCGATTTCGAATTAATGCACAATTTTGCGAACAAAAGAAATGACGGAATATTTTTACGTCCCGGCAAATCGCTTCATTACTTTCCGCATCAGAAGCCGCCAACTGTATCTATCGACGACAAGCGCGTGCGCGTAGTTACGTTCACGTCGCGACAAAAAAAAAAAAAAAAAAAAAAAAAGAAAGAGAGAGAGAGAGGGAGAGAAAGAGAGGACGAAAAAGAGTTGGAAAATCCGACAGTCTGATCCGATTCGGAATTTCTTCCGGCTGACGCACACGACGCATTTTCCCCGCGCTGCTGGGCGCGCATTCGTTTAGCGCTCGAATCGTTCTCAATTAGCCCGCACGCATCCCCCTCGCTTACGCGTGTACATATACGTCACGCGTGCATTCCTGCATGCATGCGCACATGCATCCCCTACCGATGCGAGTCGCGGTACGAGTCCGCAATATACCACGCGGAAATTGCAGAGAGCAGCGCGCGTAATGTTCGTTAAAAAATGGCACTAACGGGGTCTCCACCTGTGCATTTGTACGTCACACCGTTCTAATTCATTTATTACGGGATTGCTATATTCACACTCTCTCTTCTCACTCGTTGGATCGCACAACTCTTGCCGCGCTGTGTGTTTTTCTATTTTATTCGAGAAACGGGGGATTCAAAAATGATTTTTTTTTTTTTTTTTTTTTCACGTTACCGCATCGTTCTTGATAAAAATAAACACGAGATTTGACTTAATGCGATTCAATTCTTTTTGTTTTTTTTTTTTTGCGAATTTCTCACGCGCGATACTCGATTTTATCTGAAAAGCAAATATTTCTATCGGTCTCAAAATAAATTTGCAATTCTCCGCGCTGCGAAATCAAACCAAACGTCAACGGGAAAATTTAAATTACGAATATATATATACCTAGTAAAAAAAAAAAAAAAAATTATTACCGTAATAACATTAAATTGATATTAATTGCGATTTGATGTGTGTTTATTTCAATTGCAACAAATATATGCGCAACAAATATTGAGCAATATATGTATTAATTGATTTGTGAATTAACGTGTAACGTTTTCGGGAAACAAATTTATTTTCGACGTTTCCGCGAAATGTTGATTTTCCGCGCGCGCGCGCGCGTCGACGTGTACGCTTGCCATATATGGTACATATACATCTTCGTGGTCTGGTGCATAACGTAGCGGAATAAACGCGCAAGTGGAAACAGTGTTCGCTCACAGAGTGCGTCATACGCGAGTAATATTGCGCGCGACATCTTAATTAACACGCTCGTAGGTTAGCAGCTAATTTTTTTATGTCATTATTCGCGACAACATGGTTTTTTCTGCTGTTCGAATGTACGAGACATATTAGTGGGAAGTTATCGGGAAAACATATTTATTATTTGTCTATGACGATTATCGTCGTCACGATAACAGCGTATTATTATGGGAGACGAAGTGGAAAATAAATGAGAAAAGTTTAGAGAAAATGTCTCCTTACGCGATATAATAAAGCGTTAATAAATAAAGTTTACTTCTCGATCCGGCGTGCACTTACAACATCGTATCACTTATATCAAGGTACCATTTATCCAACTTTTTTTTTTCAGGAAAACGCTCATGTTAGATGATTACATATTCTACACACACAGTGTCAAAACCGTCAATCAAGTCGCAATATTTACAAGCACGCAGTCTTATACACAGAAAAACTTCTGCACGTCGAAACAAAAAATCTGTTAATGCCGGCGTCGATTTCCATGTTATTGAGCGCACAGCGTGAAAACGCGTGTCCCGTATAACCGAGGTAGTTCGCAATTAAGCTTCGCTCGATCACGAAACCTGTTTCTGCAACGGGTTCGGGTAATTTGCGAAAATCTGTGTGTGCACTTCTAATTATCTTCGTGTGTCGTAGAAAATAATTGCGCGATAGAGACTCTAATTCGATACTCTCGAGGAAAAAGTTTCGTCGTTTCCGCGCTGCGCGCGCGCGCCTTCGCACTTTTCACGCTGATTAGGCGCGCTATTAAGTATCGTTTCTCTCGCGCGCGTGTTTATTATTATCCTTTTGCAGATAATTCGGCCACTTTGTGTGTATCGCGGCGATGCGGTGTATTAGCGATAATGATCGTTAATAGGGTGCCGCGCGAAAAAGAAATCTGATTATAAAACGTAATTTCTTTAAATCGCGAATTGAACTCGCTTCTCCCCGGTTTTCTCACTTTCAACCGTCGCGCTCGCTTAGCCTCGTGATTTATTTAAACGCGGAATGCAAATACCAACGCTAATCTCGCCGCTGAACGGAGGCTAATAAAAACAGTGCGCCAAAAAAAAAAAGCAAAACTGTTGTTAGAATAAAAACACGACGAAAAAAAAAAAAAAAAAACGTTGCCGGGTATTTTAACTACTTGCAACCGGAGAGAAGTACTTTTCTCTCTTAAATCTGAATAATCGTTGGATAAAGTAACGAAAAGTTGTGCGGTTCTAAAGAAAAAACTTTGAAAGAGAGAAGCGTTAAAGAGTTTATATTTTAATATAAAGGGATTTATAGATTTCGATTATTTAGCCGGTGATTAATTCCGATATGGATTTTTTTAAACGCGAGAAATTTTCTTTTTCTCCTACAAACAATTTACGACGATCGATGTGATCTCGACGACCAAGAAATTTTTTTCTTCTTACGGCAGACGCGTTTTTTACCGCTGTAAATTCCCGTTGTTTTCACAAGTTTTTGCGGTCCTCTTTAATCAAATGTCACGATACCGAGAGAAGGTGTTTGCTTTTCGCGCTTATGTATATCTGAATACCTCCGCTTATCGCGATATCTACTTATCTCGCCGCCGTGAAAAACGCACCGCAATAATAGTACATAAACCGCTATAATAGCGGGTTTTTATTTATAACAGTTTTATTATGGAAGCAATTCCCGTGCTTCTCACGAGATATTCGCCTCTGGCGGCTTCCGAATGAAAATTCAAAGGTGAGATTAGATCGTGTGCAAAGACGTCGCAAGCACAATGTTTATATATGGACCGTTTATTTTGAAAGTGGTGTAAGTCCATTTTCTTTTGTTTCGAGAAACTAGTTATACATAAAAAAATTTACATTAAATTAAGCATGAATTACGTGATATCTCTTTTTTTTTCAAAAATTGACTTACACCATTTTCAAAATAAACGGTCCATACATTATTACACCAAAGAAGATCCAAAAAAAAAACAAAAGAAATCGAAACGTACATATGCTGGTTTTTATGTTCAATAATAAAAAAAAAAAAAAAATACGTACAACTTGCTTTTTGACTCGCATTTGCCCTGTGATCGCAAGCTTAATCCAATTGTTTCTTCTAAATTAATTTTTTCTAAGGAACTTTGTGGAAGAGTTTTTTTCCGGCAATGTCACAAGCATCGACGTTTTATATTTGACAGTTTTGCAATCTATAACGGGATAGATTATCATTATCTCAAATTATTTATCTTTTTTTTTTTTTTCTAAAGGAATAAGATCTTCCTTGTTTCTTGCCGCGTGTAACCGTCACATCGTATACGGCGGCTATTAAGACATTAATCCCGACTTTCTCTTGATTTGTGTTTTATAACCACGATTTCATTCGCGCACCTGGAGCGGTCGTTCGAGAGCACGTCGTTTCGTGCGTAGCTCTGAGCAGAAAGAAAGAGACATCTATCTACGCGCGCGCACACACACAGAAAGAGAAAGAAAACATCATAACTCTAATGGGGCGAACGAGAGATAAAGACAAGAAAATGCGAGAGATAAAGACACAAGAAAGCCGCGAGAAGCGTAGGTGCGTAATTTACGCGCGTTCGTGCACGCCAGAAGCACTTCATTCCGCGGTACGTTTATAGCGATCATATTCCGAAGCGGACGCGCGATAACGAAGAGGAACGCGGCAGGAAGAAGGAAAGGATACACGGATACGGCGAGAAAGAGAGAGAGAGAGAGAGAGAGAACGCCCGCGGGCCTTTTCGCGGGCCAGGCTCAAATATTTGAGAGGGCGAATTTACGCGCGCCGCCGTTCCGCTTTTAACTCGCCGCACTGCGCGCAACGCCGGAAGCTCTAATTACACGCGACCTCCCGAAATTCACTGGTATTAAAGTGTCGTTGCCTTCACCTCCATCCGAGTTCGCGAGAGAAAGAGAGGAAGGCAAGCGCGCGCGCGCGGCGCCACGTGGCCACGTGTAATTAAGGCCACCAACCGTTTACGTCAAGTCTCGCGGAATCTCAGTCGCGCGATAACGAAAACTTGAGTCCCGCATTGTGCGCGTTGGATGGCTTCCGCGCCAAGGAGTTGGCTCCACTTTCCCGAAATTTTGAAGAAGGATTATCAGAGAGAGAGAGAGAGAGGGTTCTCCACGAAGAGCGCTTCTTCGAAAAGTTCCGAAGTTCTCAATTGCTTTTTGTTTTTTTTTAGTAAGAATTATTTCATCTTTCAAGCGACATAAAAAAAAAACACTATTTATAAAACTACAGAGCGTCAAACGCACACTTGAAAAAAAAAAAAAAAAATATACCGATCGATCTCGCGATTACTCCTTCCCCCCCTCCCACGCGTAAAGTGTCACTTTCAATTCGCACACGTCACAAGCGCGCGCGCGGGTGGAAAAACTAATTAGCGTCGTTCGCTAATAAATTAATTCAACGCTTACATTCGCGGATTGAACAGTTTTTTCACGCCAACGCGGGAGAGTTAAATCGCGGATTAAATAATCACTGATCGCGTCTCATCGTGAAATTCGTGTGCCGCTAACAACACACAGCGCTCGTAAACGAGCGAACTTTGCGCGTCTGTCGGTTGCCACTTCAATGGTGGGAACGGGAAGAATAGTGTGTGTTTGAATAGAGCGAATCGCATCGAGAGATTAAGCTGCTTCGACGCGTCTCTTAGCGTGCGCATCGACCGTAATGCAGTTTACGGTACCAATACTCCGTGCGGAGATTCTGTCGGTAATATACTCGCGAGGAGAACTTACACACAGCCGAGAGAGAAGCCGGAAGAGATCGACTCCGATGTCCGGGATATATGTACGGGACGGAGAGATATAGAAACGCGCGCGATGCGCGCATTCGCTCGTAGCTCAATGCCAATCCGTGTTTATCATCCGCTCATCGAAGGCGCTTTAATTTTATACGATACGGAGTGTTCGTTCGACTGTAACCGAAAGAGAAAATCCGCGTGTGTTTATTACCATCGATTTTTCACCGCGAGGCTGTATATATAAGCTCTCAACCCAACGTGAAATATTTTTGACCAACAAACAACACGCGCAAATTCAGTATTCTTTTTGTTTTACACAAAACTGTGCGTAATATTTTCACAGTTTACGTTATTTCAAATTACAATTCCGACGGTAATACCGTCATCGCGTGTGTATCGCTATTTGTAAAACATTTTTACAATCTCCTACACTGAGAAAAAAAAAGTTGTTGAAGTAACAAAATAGTATTTGATTCAACTATACTGCAGCGGTCACGGGCTGTCAATGAAATATTGATTATTGTAAGAAGATATCATGTTTCAATAGATATAATAATTAGATTATACCAAAAGACAATTTATATATATATATTTTAACAAAATTATAATTTGCTTAAATACAGGTAACTTTGAATGTACAACACAATAGGACAACGCAATAATTTGTCTGCTTATAAAAATAAGCAGTTTGATTAGATGAAATACTTGGTACAAAGAAATTCAGATTTATATTCAATCAAAGTAAATGAGAATTGCCTACTTCATCTTTTTTAACAGTATCTTTTATTTGAAATTATCACAACTTATGTTCGACAAAACAATTCATGGTTTAGTGAATTAAATATGTTCATTACCACTATCGTTAATTCAACTTATACGAATTTGTTATCTTTATTATCATATGCTTGAATTAAAAAAACACGATATTTTAGTTAACAAACTGAAACTCAACTAAACGCATTTAGTTGAGTTAATAGTATTTTTTTCTCAGTGTAGATACGTTACAAATTGCCAAATCCGCGATTATTGCAGTTTTGAATCTTTTGAACACACGGACATACTTTTTTTCTCTCTTTGTAGAAATTTTGCAAATAAACGTTGTCGTTTTATACTCGTTGTCCAGATCCGTCAAAACAACGCATTGAAATGCGTGCGGGCGCGCGGACGACAAAATCCGCAAAGTCGAAGATAAGCGCGCGCAGACTTTGTCGCTCTTTAAGTATATACGGTATATATACACCTGTCGGCAAAGTTGGCGGCGCCGTTTTGCACGCTTTAACAATCACGCGTAACAAGTCCCTTCGTTCAAGTTTGCGAACTAGTTCTAGCACCGGAGAAGTCTTCGCCACGCTAAAGCCGCAAGATATATCGCGGCTCTTCTATATTACTTACTTTCTCTCTTTCTCTCTCTCTCTCTCTCTCTCTCTCTCTCTCTCTCTCTTTCGCGGAGCAACAACGTAGCACGTTAAATACGCTCTTTGTCCCTGTATTCTGTACACGGCATTATAAATTATCCCGCACGGATTATAGCGCCGACGACGCCGAAGTCTTCACACGTGGTAAAGCACCGCTGCTGCGGATGTTAAGCCCGTGGCGTCGACGGCGATTAACGATTCCGCGTGCAGATTCCGTAATACTGATTGAGCGCGCGGGCTGTCGTCTTCGCGGTAAATTCAAGAAATAATTAATAACATTCTAGAATAGAATATCGAAGCTCCGTGTTTGGCGGTATGCATTATCGCAGTGACCATAGAAGGAAGAGTTTTATACAAGAAGCGGAAGATTTATGTGATGTCAGAGAATCATCTCGTACGTGTAAATTGCGAAGTCGGAAAATCTACCGTGTAAAAACGTAGAGAATACGATAATTTAGAAAACGTGACGATTTGTGGTAAACTAAAAATCAGATAACAGAGATGAAATATATATCAATGTGATTTATGATTCTGGCAATTTCTATCTCGGGAATTGATTGCCGCGCGATTATAAAAGACCGTTTTTATACGAACAACGATAATGATAAAGCATTTTAAATGCACTTTCTTTGATTTCTCTTCAAGCACATGTTAAAATTCTTGCTTCAAACGCCACGATGACTCATTTCGATGACTATAACCAATAGTTACCGTCTGTTATCGTTCCGGATAACAGACACGAACGCATCTCGAACCAATTATAACCAAGATCAATGACTTACTGTTCGACATTGTTGATAACGGATCGGATACATACGTGTAAGCATTATTGCGCTATGTAGCACAACACGGTACACATCGTCGAGATACACGTCGGCACATCCGCAAGAGATATCTCGTCGCCTCATAACGTCACATATGACATCTCTAGACTTCCATGTCCGTATTACTCGAGTGTTGCAAATCCGCAATATATTGACGCGCTTTTGAAGCAGCTTCCATACAAAAGGATAAAGGGAACGTTCTCGTGCGTGCAAACGATATATAACATGTGTTATAATGCATTCAATAGTTTAATCTTTGCAACGCGGTAAAATTTAAATTTTCAAACAAAATATTTTTATTGCAAAAAATGTGTGCGCAAAATTTTAAATAACATTTTCACGTTTAACTTTTTATCCCGACACATATAATAAATTTGCGCAGCATTGCGAGATATTTAATTCGGACAATTTTTGTTAAGAAAATTTTTACATTTTATTTAATATAATTAAAACTATATCGTTTTAAATGCTTTAAAGTATGTGTAAAAAATCGCGCTTTTCTTCTCTCTCTCTCTCTCTCTCTCTCTCTCTCACTTCGCGCATACATACGCAATTACGCGCATGAATATGTATAGCGAGTCATCGGACATCTGTCTTCCGGGCATCGGGATCGTCACGGGTCACATAATCGGAGGAGTCGTCAGGATATCGATAGAGAGAGAGAGAGTCAGCTAATGGCCGCAGGCACGAAGGAAAGGATATAGCGACGAGTTCCTGAGAAGGGAAACACCGACCGGGAATTAATCAGGATTCCAATGTAAATAATACGGAGAAGAAAGTTGAACGCGAAGGGGAAGAAAATGTATGCGGTGTCTCGGATGACTAATATCTCGAAAAATTTTTCTTCTCTCGCACCCCCCCGTTTTGTCTTCTGCCGAATCGATCTTGCTCGTTTCGCCATCAAAAAATATACACAAGACTGATGAAAAGCTCAAGACAAGATTTTCAGGAGAAGTTGAAAGACGGTACGGTATGCAAAAAATATATTCGTACAAAATTGAATTGGACGCTTTGTCTTTGAAAGAGTCTTAGATGTTGTATTTTATGGCATATTTCTTTGTTTATTGATACGGTGTATATCACACCTGTCTTCAATTAATAAAAGAAAAATAAAATACATTAACGCAAAGCCGATAACACACGAAACATATGGCATATTGTTTAAAAAACTTCTTTTGAACGTGGTCGAAGCTTCGGAAACATGTTTTTCAACTCTGTTACATTTAAATCACAATGCAATTGGAGACGACGCGACTTGGATGACTAATACTCCGAACAACTTTTCGTGTTTCTTCTCTCTTTTTTCCGTCCTCGGTCCTTCTCTTGCGAACGCGAGAGTGCAACGGCCGGTGGTGGTGCCAAAAAGAAAAGAATACCAATGCGCGACGGAGCACCGTGCGAGAAGATTATGGTGGTATTAAAAACGGACACGCGGAAAATCCAGTTAAAAAAAAAAAAGAAAGAAAAAGAGAACGACTCGATTCTTCTATTGAAAATATATTTTTACGAAATGTATCTTATTTTCGACATTTTGCTTCTGTTTTCCGCTTCGTTCTGTGAAGCGACGTTTACTTGTAGAAAATTACACAGAAAGTTTATAAAAAGTTTGTAGAATTTTTTTTTTTTTTTTTTTTAGAAAAAAGAATTTGACGGGAAATCTGTCGTTGCTACTGCACAAGCAGAGCGTTCGGTGTTACCATCAATTCAAGTTTTCACGTTTAATTAGAAGTAATAAAACACCGAGATAACGAACGATCAAAAACGGACGATCGCTCGCGGACCGCATTCCTAAAATTTTTGCGTCTCTCCTCCCGCTCTCATCTTTCTCTTATCGCCCTTCTTTCCCTTCTTCGCCAATTTCCGAGCGTGAGAGCGAAGAAGTGGCTGCTGAATGTTCAGCACTATCTGGTTAAGGAACAAGAAGAGGAGATACGGGCGCTTTCGTGTGACGAAAAGTGTCCTGGGCTTTTATCAAGAGAAAGAGACGGAGAGACCGAGATTGACGAAGAGGGATGAAAACAGCTGAGAAGGGACGGAGTATAGTCGGTCTCGTGCTTCGCGCGCGCGCGCGCGCGCGAGTACGAAGGACGGCGAGAGGGAGGAAGAGAGATCGCAAAGGATATAGAGAGAAAGAGAGAGGAAGAGAGAGATCCTTTTGCTCTCTTTTAATCCCGCGGCATTCCTTTGCTCGTTCCAACCTGCCTGGCCGCCGCCAGTTTAACCTGCAGCCCAACACACTATTATGTCTGACCTAAGGCGCTCCCACATTTAACTATATACGGCGATGCGTGTATGCGTGCGTGCGTGCGTGCACGTATGGTCGGAACCGATGCGGCTTCCGACAATGACTTCGAGTCAATAGGCCCACAGCACCGTCTTTGCAACGCGGTGCCAAGTCCTTTGTGACTCCCGCCGGATTTGTCTTTCTAATTTTTCGATTTTTCTTCTTCTTGCACTTACAATCTGTCGTCAGACACTTGTTACAAGATCAGAGAGATTTTGTGTGACAATTTTGCGAACTAAATTCATTTAACGTGGTCTAAATCTTCTCTCACGTGCACATATTCAGTTTGTAAACTTAAATGCACATCTTACGTAAGTTGTCGATCTTAATTATTATTTAAATATCTACATTTATATATATCGAATATACTCAAATCAAATTTGTTTTTCGCGTAAGTAGAGAATCAATAATTTAAAATTGTGAAAAGTAAAAATTAATATAAATACGGCTCGAAGGAAAATTAAATCAACGTGAAAACCAATGAGCCTAAGATCCTGGGTGAAGGTGGACGTGAAATTAAATAATTATTATTACTTTCTATGTATTCGTTTTTATTCTGTTCTTATAATCCTTTCATATTTTTGTAATAGTGTTGAAAATGATCTACATTAAAATGATCGAAACGTCCACTTTAATTGCATTGGCTGTTATTTAATTTCACGTCCACCTTCGCCCAGGATCTTAGGCTCATTGGTTTTCACGTTGATTTGTGAAAAGTAATTTTGCAAAATATAAAAATAAAAATCACTATGCGTATTTCCTCACGGCTAAAAGATCCGACAACTTGATCAAAAAGAGAGAGAGAGAGAGAGAGGGGGGAAGGGGGAAAGCGCAAGTTAATCGTACACATATCGGCGCCGTCAAACGGTCTCGCGGCTCGCGCGTGTAACGGACGTCACTTAGGCGCGTAATCGTTATCCTGAATAGCTGCTAATTGCATAATCTGCACGCGCAGCGTGACCGTGCGGAGCGATTAGCAGCGAGCGAGCGAGCGAGCGAGCGAGCGTGTGGAGCAGCTCGGGTTTGCTAACCACTTTCGGGTTTGGGTTCTCGTGGTGAAAGAGAAAGAGCGATTAAGCTCGACGTCGTGGTGCGAAGAGATGTATGCGCGCGCCTTTGTCCGTGTAATAAGGAGAAAGAGAACGAGATAGAGAGAAAAAAAGAGAGAGGCAGAGGGGAGAGCCGTGCCTAAATCGAAACTATAGAAACGGGCGGGACCCCGCGTGTGTACACGGCCGCCGGCCAACCGGACGTAGGTGTGTGTTAAATGAAAGGGATGAAGGAAGAGGAGCGTTCGAGGCATGGGAGAGGAATGTGGTCAATGCATAAACTATACCATCGGTTGGTCAGGGCATTCCTTCGCGGTCCAAGAGTGCCTATGGTTCTCGAATCGCTTCGCGTGTGTGCACTCGTAATACGCACACACGTTACACCTACATATGTAAAGCGCGTGCGTGCACGCGTGTATATGCGCACGTGGACCTGCTGCAGCGTTGCTTTACGTACCTGCGGCAGTTGAGATACCTGTTCGCAAACAGCTACAATGTACGTGCGCGCTGTGACGCGATTTTCGCCGCCCGTGTTGTGTCGATTGCTGTTGATTGCAAAATAGAAAAAATTACTAATGGTAATTTATAATTGTATTTTATTTGGAAATTTATATGAAAGACAATTAAAGTATGGAAAAGATGTTTGTTGCAACATTTTATTTTGCAATTGGTATGTTCGAGATTTAATAATAAAATGTTAATAATATTAATAATAAACATACGCGCACACGAGCGAACGGTACAACATTGTCAGAATAATATATTTTAAAAAACTATACCCGAATCGAAATTTAGCGTCTACGCATTGAACCTCAATTTTTGAAAAAAGGAAATTTCGGACATACAGCAGCGTCAAAGTAACATCTACTTTTTTTCTTACTCCTACTTTGAGCCTATCAGAGCCTGCAATGCGCAGTCTGATCTGAGAATTGAACCCTACTTTAAAACTTTAGGAGGAAAAAAAGAAATTTCGGACGTATAGCAGCGTCAAAATAGAATCTACTTTCTCTCTTACTTCTGCGTAAAAAAAGAGGAATTGAGGTTCAATGTAGACGCTAAATTTCGACTCGGGTAGTGATCTATTGTATATATGGAAGAGAAGAGAGCATACATTGATAGAAATTTTCAGCAAATAATTTCAAGCGATTTTCTATTACAGTTTACTTGGGATACGGCAAGCCGCGAGTAACAGAAGTAACAAACATACACCAGTCGATAGTTGCGAAATACAATACGTTTACCTGCATGCCGTGTGTGCATGCCAATAACGGCGACCGCATTCGTCATACGCCATTCTACGCGCGTGTACATGCATGTGCCATGTGCATATACACCGCAGTCGCGATACAAACGCGTATATTCTCACGTGCGTTTCGCCGGCCATTAATGCGAGGAATCAATTAGCTTCGCTTCGCTCTCGAAACCTCGCTCGCTCGCTCGCTCGCAAAAAAAAAAAAGTCTTTGCCCGACAAGTTGTGCATGAGATATCCGCGCATATTACGGTACGTTTAACAGAGGTATGATAAATACAATACGTATATTTGGAAATTTCGCGATCTATCGATCTTTGCTCTTGAAACAATCGTTTCGATTTCTTAATTTGTATTTTTTAATATGATGATTTTGTTAACTCTGGACGCGTTAATGTCCGAGCGATTCTTGAAAATGAGAAACTCTTATTAACTAAAACCAATGAGTGAATATAAGGCCTTACGAGCCGTTCTCAAAGTGTTGAGTGAGAACTTATACATGTATATATATATATATGTATAGACATGTAACGAATTTACTTGTAAATTTTTACAAGTGAGTTTTTTTAATTGAAATCTCAATTCTTAAAATCATACGGGATGCTAGATTTGCATCTCACATATGAGAGACCCCGGATACCCCCCTAACTAATTATTAAAATATTGCGAAAAAAACTCTTATTAACTAATTTTTCGCAATATTTTAAATCAATTAGGGAAGATGTTCGGGGTCTATCATATATGAGATGCAAAACTAGCATCCTATATGAATTTAAGAATTGAAATTTCAATTCGAAAAACACACGTGAAAAACGTGAATTTACTTATATATCGTCACTCCCTACGTATAATTACATAAGTGTCACATATGGGATTTTCAGTTTATTGCGTAGTGACACTTAGAAAGTCATGTTCTTTGTGGTCACCAAGTATTAAAAAAAAATATTCATAAGTAAGGTAAAAATTTAAAACCGAAAGATCCCTTAACTAGGAAAACTATATGAAGTTTTAAACTTTTAAACTGCTCTTCTCTAAAATTTGCGTTTTGGAGTTACGGGATTATACGTAGGGAGTGACGATATGTGTACACACATATATAAGACATATTTTCCGCACAACATCCTGCGAACGGTTCTTTAAGACTAATTATTTATTCATTTATTAAGTTTAATAAACTTCACGAGCCTGAGGAGATCCTCAATTCTTATTAACTATTTGGCGAAAGAATTTCTAAAACATAAAAAAACATATTAAAACTAACTATTGTTGTTTTTTCAATGTAGAATGTCGAAAGCTCCATGAATTTTTAGAGTTTTTGCAACGCTTTAACCAGTAAAAAAATCGCGTCAGACATAAATGTTCGGGATTAGAGTTATTAACTCTTCGTGACCCCAGACCTCAAAAATAATCTACGCTAGTCAAACCGGGTCTGGTGAGACTCACGCGATTTCAAGACCGAATATCTCAGCGAAAAATTAATATTTTTTCCATTTCTCTTTTTTATTTTTCGAAATTGAAAGTTTGAACGATTCGGCGTCGATAAGGAAAAACAAATTGAAAAAAATCTTCAGTAGTTTCGGAGATACAAGCGCTTGAAAAAAATCTAGATTTTTTTCTAGTAACGCTGATGTGTAATTTTCGAGTGGATCTGGGAAACCCACGTCTGTGGACTTGAAGGGTTAAAAACTTAAAACTCTTTTTATATAAAATATAAACGTTTAACTTTTAACTGTGTTAAAGAAAAAGTCTATATATTTTATTTTTTTATTTAAGAAAACTACAAAGTAAATTGTTTTAAAAAACTTTGTGAAAATATGAACTATCGGATGTCCTTTGCATAAATACAAAAAAAAAAAAAAAAAAAAAAAAATACTGATCCATGGATTTTTAACGCGCAAGCGTCGCGGGCGCATTGCCATGCGCGAATCGTTTACGCGATACGTTTTGGCGGCTTGTCGTTGACGATAATGAATTCAGGATAGGAGAGAAGGAAAGGACGAGTAATTGAATATGGAACATCGATGGTGTGTGCCGATTTATATCGGTGCCCCGGCCGGTAGGGATGCACGAGCAGCGAGAGAGCGCCTCGAATTACTCGGCAATTTTCTCGCGCACGCACGGCCCGACGTCGTCGTGTTTTTTAATGGCGATCGCCTTTTGTGACTTGCGGTTCCCCCCTCCTCTTTACAACGCTCGCGACGTTATTGGCGCCGACGTTGTGCAAACACGACGGTGCAGACCGTCATCGGGACGACATACGGCGTTAATGAGAACGTTTTTAGGCCCTCACGTCGAAAAGTGTAGGACGGGAGAGATGAGATGAGGTTTAAAACAATTTCACGCATCGGCCTTCGTCACGCAAATTGAGAAAGAGTAAAACAAATATCTCTACTCGAAGTCCTTGTTTTGTTTGCACCGAATGCAAATCGACTTGTGTGTATGCATATGCAAGATCTGATCTCAATTAAAGTATTATATAAATATTTATGAAAAAAAGGTAGAATATATATATATATATATATATATATATATATAT
>NW_018020872.1:107695-113319 GCF_002006095.1 Pseudomyrmex gracilis | reverse complement strand
TAGTTAAGGAATCTTTCGGTTTTAAATTTTTACCTTACTTATGAATATTTTTTTTTAATACTTGGTGACCACAAAGAACATGACTTTCTGAGTGTCACTATGCAATAAACTGAAAATCCCATATGTGACACTTATGTAATTATACGTAGGGAGTGACGATATATAGTTTATTACTTGTGACACATGACATTTTGATATAAATTATAAAGCTGTCACACACATAAAGTTGAAATTATACGATGGATGGCACAATTTTTTCTTCAAATCGTCGTTTTATTTTTGTTGATTGAAGTCGCATCGCGACTTAATTATTGAACGCATTGCAGCTGTCCTCGTGTTAAAGATACGTTCTCGTTTCCGATCGGTTTCTTTAGGGGATCATAATTACTTGGCATGTCTAGCGCGCGCAAAGTTTTGTAGAAAAGTTCGACAACTCGCGAAAGTTGGTGTTTGACGGACGAACTTCTCTCTCCCTTCCTCTCTCTCTCTCTCTCTTTTTCTCTCTCATGTCGAAGTCGAGTTAATGATGGCCGCTTGTCGCTTTTTTCGATGAGCAGACAAACGGCCACTTTACCGCACGATTCCATGATACTACTCGCGCGCTTAACCCTCTCGAACAATTAACGACTACGAATTGAACTCGTCGACAAGGGCCGATTCTTGTTGGGAAGAGAGACGTCAGACGAAATATCCGCAAGAACAGAGAAGTAAGGAGCGTACACACATACAACGACGTTTCTCTCTCTCTCTCTCTCTCTCTCTCATGGTCTCTCTTTTGCGCGCTCTCCTCTCGTTTTCTTCTCTTGTTCTTCTCCCGCGTTCTTTCGCAACGTTCGTTTTCCCCCGCGTCGTCGTCCGTTCGCGCACGAACCCGGTATTAAACTCGTCTGCGCTTTAATTACTCTCTTCGAACCTTCTTCCTTTCTGTTTCTCTCTCTCTCTCTTTTTCTCGCGACTCTCGAGATTAACGGCAACCTTCCGATGTAACTGCAAGCCTACTACGTAGGACGAGAGAGCGAGTCGTGAGTTGTCTCTCTCGCTCGCGATTCCCTTTCTCTTCTCTCACAAACTCTCATAATCCGCGAGCATCGATTCTCTATAAGATTCTCTTGTCTCAGAAGGAATGAGACAAGACGTTCGAGCTTTTTTTTTTTTTTTTGCATAAATATCAGATTTATGTAGAAAGTTTTATACGACGTGCAAGAGTTTTGTTTTTTTTGTATGTACTTCTTTTTCATTGCGTTTTTTTGAGACTAAAACTCTAATTGCAATTCTAATTCTTCCAATTTTTTTAGTGAGAACTTATTGTGTTATTTTTGTGTCCTTTTGCTCGGAGAAAACATGATTTTAAAGTTTGATGAATTTTCCGTCACCTTGTTCTCGGAATTTTTTTTTTTTTTTTATTTCAGTTTTCTCGTGAGAGACAAAAAAGAACGATATTTGCGGTAATAATAAATTGATTTTTTTTTTTTCGGTCTCCGACTATCTTCGTGTGCGTTGCATTTTTCTCTTTTAGTCTCAGTAATGTGATTCGTATTCAACGAAAAACCGTTGGGGAAAAAAGCTCGTCTAGATTTTGTGCATTAATTTTAAGTACATTATAATTGTGCGTAACTCGTTGGAAAAAATTTTTATGCACACAAAAGATTTACGATCGCTGAATTCAACTGTGCTGACGATTAACGCTCGAAATAGACATTTTTACTAACTTTGTAAAAGAGATATTTTGCATTTTTTTTCAAACAAAAATCCAATATATAATTAAAATGAATACAGTATTAACATTTTGTACATCCATGTATAAACTTCAGCTGAATAATATTTTATGTCTAAAATTAGTTTAAACTCTACGGAGGAAGAAATAACAAAAATGTACTATATAATGAAAAAATCAAGAGAGTTCTGAACCGTTCTATATACATATATCTACTGTTACCGATACTAGTGACATCAACTATGGAGCGTTGTTAGAGAAACCATATATATATATATATATATATATATATATAGACGTAGAATGTATAGACTGCGCGTTCCCTACCTTTGCCATGTTAAGAAAATGTCTTGAACGTTGAGAGAGACAGCTGATGTTGAACAGTAGCCTCATCTTTGTCTAGCGAAGTAGTGGGGAAAAAGAAGTCTTCGCTGATTGATAGAATAGTAGTGGAAAAGTGGGGATAGAAAAATAGTGGGGGTGAAGAAGAGTGAAAGAGATTAAGAAGTGATGGCAGGTTAGGTGGTATGAAACAGTAGGCCCTGATCCCACCACAGACATTGATAGACAGAGAGAAAGAGTTACTGTTCAAAGTATGTTGTCTCTGTCAACCATGAAGACGTCTTTTCAGCCAAACGCGCAGTCTATATATTATACGTCTATGAGAGAAACAAGAACATATATGTGTAAAAAGAGGTGGTTATGTTAGATTTAAACGTATTATAGATTGTTTGTGTATTGTAGTTCGTCCAAATCGTGGTCTAATAGTCTTATTACATTTTTGAATGTTATTTCTATCTCGGATACTTTTTGGTTTTTATGCGTAATTCTTAAACTTTAAATGCCAGTACAAATAAAAGTGAAGGTAATTGTAACTTCAAAAATTTTTGTTAAATTTTCGATATATTAAAAAGGACCCGAGATTTATTTTATTATTTTTTTTTTTTCTACAGAGCCGGTTTTCTATCCGAGCAATAAATACGAAATGCAATGTAAAATACGAATTACACTCGTTCGATCGGTATAACAAGAAGGTCCAGTACCGATTTGTTTTAGTAGAAAAATCTCGATCCTGATATTTGATGCTTTTGCTTTTGTGTGTTGTATTAACATTCGAAGATGTTTTTGGGCTTAAGGTATTACCCTCGATTGTTTTCTAATTTTCAGTTTTACTTCAAACTTTTACACAATGTTTAAAAACTTGATCTATGAACCCCTGAATTTTTTCAGATTTTTTTACCGTACAGTTTTTGAGAAAATCGAAAACAAATTTTGCATGATTTAACATGGAAGTGATAAGGAGAATGAGGAAATCACGTGCATTTACCTAAATATCTAGAGTTCAAATTTTCAGATTTGGCTAAAAATATTACTACGCTTCTTTAAACTATAAAGAAAATATGTGTGAAAAATCAGACGCCTGTACCGTACAGTTTTTCAGTAATAATTAAGATAACACAAAAAACGAGCGATTTTATGACTAGTATGAGAAAGAGCAACGTTGCCATTCCCTCAATTGGAGTGAGATAGAATTATCTTCGCTCCCCCGCGCCCGCAGGGACGTGATGGTAATACCTTAAACCGCGTTAGTGTCAATTTTATACCAAAATAACACTAACGTGTATAAAAATGACACTAACGCGGTTCAAACCCGAAAAACATCTTCGAATGTTTTAATCTTCATTCTATTTGTACTAATATAATAGATTTTTAACAAAAATTGATCGTTTTGAGAAGAACTCTCATTAATTATCATTAACGTGTTCCTACAATATGCACGTATGTCGATTTGATGCATATTGCATAGGGCACTAATTAACAGTCATCAGAGTGATCATCATGAAGGTGACTGTGTATCGATCATCGGAGCGTATCATGCTTTCTTCCTCATGAATTGATTAATTATCAACTATTAAAACTCTTTACATACGTAAGTTTTTTAAAAAGTTATATCAATATAAGAGAAAATGTATAGATTTTTTTTAGAAATTCGAGTTATCTATCTACAACGCACGAGAGAGTTCATTATATTCTTGAATTTACATATCTCAAATAAATAAGCTGCTGTTAATAATAAAAATATTTAATTTGTTTATTCAAGTTCAACTTCAATATTTTTGAATCTTAATCCATTCGAGCTCGATGACCGTAAGAATCATTTGAAGGAAAAAAACTTGTTTCCAAGATTCGATGACGTCCGTGTCGCGTCATTGTCTGCGCCAAATTGTCTGAAATGTATCACCGACAAAATTATATTCTTGTAAGTAGAAGATTTTATACTTAAAAAATCTTCTTAAAGATTTTAGATGATATTTTTCTGAAATTAAGAATATATATTCTTTATTTAAGAATATATAGTCTTTTTCGATAGTGAGATATATGTTTTTCTATATAGAGGCTTTTTATATTCTAATCAGTATATATTCTTATCAATATTACTATTTAGAGGATTTTCCTCTTAAAATAAGAAACTCTTGTTGGCGCCTATTTTAGTATAAAATATACTTAAAGTAAGTGGGATATCCTCAAAACAAGAATACAATTTTTTTCGGTGTATTCTTTGCGCCTCTAAACTTTTTATTCTTTTTATTTTATTTTTCTGGTCTGATTGTACAAACAAAAACACGTCTTGGGCTGTTGGGCTTGTCCTGTCCTTTTGAGCTCAAAAGGGTGTCGAATTAAACATTGACATTTATCTTTTTTATAAATCTTGTTTAGTTAAGTTTTTTTGTTAAGTTGCTCGCACATAAAAAGAGAATAAAAAACGCGATCACGTACGTTCTTATCTTATGCAAAACTGACTCAAATAACTTGGGTTTATGGTTACTCAAACACGATAGCGCCGCTATGTTACGCTCGAATTAAACTTCGTCAGTCGCGACGGTCGAATCAGCGATCACGGTCAGTACATCTCGACGCGTGTAATTAGATCTCGTGCGCGCGGTTGTGTGTGTGTATATGTGTATGTGTGTGTGTATATGTGTATGTGTGTGTGTACAACTACATGCGCGGCCAAAGGAGTTGCGATTACACGCGTGCATAAGCGTCGATTTTAACAGACGCTGAAGTAGCACTTCGCGGCGTAACGTAAGCGCGCAGAATAAATATGATTCAACGGGGTTAACGGCTGGCCCTCTATGGTATGTTTGTTTTTCACCGCTTGACCGAACTGAAACAAAGACGAGGATGTAACGTGAACAAAAGGAATTCGGAACAAAAGGAAATTACATTCGCGTCTCCGCGGGCGTTCGGAGAGGAGTCACTACTGTATCGCGCACACATACTAATCCTTCGCAAAGGAATTCTGTAATGTAGTTTTAGTGACGATATAATTTACATTTGCAAAAGTTTTGCAAACGACGACGCTTCCGCGCAATTTATTAACTTGCGACGCGTTTACAGATTCCTGATTAACTTGTAATATTTATTTTCTAATTATTAGGGGTGTAAAAGTTTCAGTTTTCAATTTTTTGTTATATACTATAACTTGAACTAGTTTGTGAATTTGTTAATATTGCAGTTAGAGGTCAAAATAGTTGGAGAGTGTGCGACAATTTGGAGAGTTCGAAATTGAAGTACCGAAGTTCAGAATTGATTTATCGAAAATTCACGTAACACGTACACGCGCAAATACATTTCCCTCACTTGAACTCGAATTATCCAAAATCGCAAAGCGAGCGTTTTGACCGATTCGGCTACCGAGGCATTTGGCGCGACATTTGTCGCGACAAATGTAATTTAACAATGTGTAGAGATTGCTGACTTAAGGTAAATGTCCCAATACTTAAACGTTTAAGAGAGCTGTTTAACATATACAAATCATACTCGTATAATTTAACTTTTGTTGGTGAGTATTAGTATTTATTTAAAAAACCAGACTATATTTTCACTAAATAAAGCTTTAAAGAAC
>NW_018020872.1:105870-106870 GCF_002006095.1 Pseudomyrmex gracilis | reverse complement strand
ATTGTAAATATCAGTAAAATAGTTTAATATAAATGAAAATTCGAGTGAGTGTTTAAGTACTGGGACACGTTTAATCACTGGGACATTTACCTTACTTGCGGATCATACGCAGCCGCGTACTCCAGAGAGAGATGTTGTAATCTCTCTCAACGAATGTGAAAGATAACGTTACACATATTCGGATAAAATATACCTTTCCAAGTCGGTTAGTGTTGTTCGGAGCATTCCTATATATATAGGAAAAGCGCTCTATACGCGCTGTAAACGCGATTCCCCGGCTTTAGTCACGAGTCGACGGTCGACCGCGCCATTATCTAACCGAGAAACCCGCGTGTCCCTTTGTTTTGACTGATCGCCAGTAGACCGTGGACTTCGCTCTCTACCCCTTTTGTCCTTGACGGTCAAGCGATTCCTCCCGTGGTTTTCTGCGTGGCTTCCCGTGTGCCGTGATCTCTGTTGTTTTATTGCGATATTCTTCGTCGGGAATTTGACGACGACATTCGAGACATCTTACTTGTCAATACCCGCTGATGCCAATCGATCATACGGATAAGAGGTTTGCGAGGCAATTTTTCCTGTAGACTACGTGCTCACATACCTATCGTGTCTCGATTGTAGCGATCATCTCTCTCGTGTTTACGCGAGAATAAATTATTGTTAGAAAATAATATCGCGCGAAAAAGAATAAAACAAAAAAAAATTAAAAACACAATAAGACCAGTAAGCCGCTGCAATCCACGGGTGTAGGTGGCATAAAATAAATAAACCAATGTAAATCTTGTCTATTTAGACATACGGGACGTTTCGATCCAATATATTTGTGATCATCTTCAGCCAAACTTGCAAAGACCGATGTACTGCCGATGTACTGCCTTATTTTATGCCACCTACACCCGCACCGAAAAAATTATATTCTTATAAGTGGAAGATTTTATACTTAAAAAATCTTCTTAAAGATTTTAGATGATATTCTTCTGAAATTAAGAATATATTCTTAATT
>NW_018020872.1:101757-105360 GCF_002006095.1 Pseudomyrmex gracilis | reverse complement strand
AGATGATATTCTTCTAAAATTAAGAATATATTCTTTATTTAAGAATATAGTCTTTTTCGATAGTGAGATATATATGTTTTTCTATAGAGGCTTTTTATATTCTAATCAGTATATATTCTTATCAATATTACTATTTAGAGGATTTTTCTCTTAAAATAAGAAACTTTTCTTGGCGCCTATTTTAGTATAAAATATATACTTAAAGTAAGTGGGATGATATCCTCACACACACACACACACACACACACACACACACACACACACACACACACACACACACAAAACAAGAATACAATTTTTTCGGTGCGTGGATTGCAGCGGCTTACTGGTCTTATTGTGTTTTTAATTTTATTATTAGCCGTTTCCTTATTATTACTAAGAATAAAACATATATAGGAGATTATATGCGTGCGTTATCTCGTCGATGTTTAATCCCGTCTCTGATAGAAAAACGTATTATTATTCGTTCGTCGTCAGTTATACGCAAACGCTACATGACAACTCTCGCGAGGCCATTACGCGCAGGCCGCACATGCCATCAAAGCGCATTTGAAGAACGAACTGGAAAAACGAACGGCACTTAGCGCATTCGGATAAAACACACCGTCGATAATCTAATAACAAACATTACGTCGAACGAAAACGTTCCGTCTGCGTGCTCTGAAATCAATTCCGTGCGCATCAAACTTGATCGAATTGCTCGTGACACTTTTCGAACGAAAATGTTGCGGTGCTTTATGTATAAATGAAAACTTTATTCACGCGAGAAACGGGTTTGTTTTTTTTTTTTCGATAGAGATAATGAAACATTTTTGTACGAAGAAATAAAAGCGTAAAGGTACACGCGATCGTAAATTGAGTTTTGGAAGCTCGTGAATTATTTTTGCAATTTCTTACGCATTTTTAAAAAGTGTTGGTTTAATCTTATATTTTGTCGAAATAGATTTAAAATGTTTTTTAGATTACAAAAATACGTAATAAATAAAAAAAATAATAAATAGAATACGAGGTGTTAAAAAAAAACTTTAAGTTCGAGGATGATGTAACAGCACACATATTTAAATGGCAATTCATTTACTTGAAATTAGACTTGACGACGTCGCTCGCTTCTTCGACTTCGACAAAGCAGTTCCGTTCAAAGATATTAATGAAGATAACGA
This sequence comes from Pseudomyrmex gracilis, assembly GCF_002006095.1. NCBI lineage: Eukaryota > Metazoa > Arthropoda > Insecta > Hymenoptera > Formicidae > Pseudomyrmex > Pseudomyrmex gracilis. The sequence goes on along the minus strand of NW_018020872.1, from coordinate 104,200 downwards.
GATTAAACACGAAGAGATGGAAGGAAATACGACAAGAACCGAAGAAGCGCGAAGATGGGAGAGGCTGTTAAACGAGAGAGGGTGAACTCGGAGATGACACGAATGGCGCATTTTTCTCGCGCCAATGAAAATTAATGCCCGGAACACGCTTACCGTGCATGTGTATGTGTGTGTGTGCGCGCGTGTGACTTATCAAATGGTTTTACTTCTCGCGCTGTCTTCACACTTTAATCCTCTCGCACTTTGTCTAACTTCATCGCAAAGTTTGATCTTTCCCTTAATCTTTTGCCGATTGTTTGCTCTTTACCACATCGAAAGTTCATTTGAGCATTAATCGTTGCGGTGATATTTATAGCGCTAATTACGTTTAGACGGAAACGTTTGGATTGCGTGTCACTTGCAGAATTATTCTCAAAATAGTGTTTCTTGCTGCGAGTCACAGCTCTTTTATTTAACTAAACATGTTTCTATATTTTTCATGAGAGTACTTCTTCTTACCGGGTATAGTTCCGAATGACCCCTGCTCCCGATCAATCTGAAATTTTGCACAAAAATAGTGGACAAACAATACGCGTGTAGTCTCTACTTCGAGAAATGAAAAACAAATTGAAAAAATAAAAAAATAAAAACTATATCGACTAAAATCAATTCTATATGATAGTAAGTTTTAATATATGTAGTAAGTTTTTAAAAACCATTAAAAAAAGTAAGTTTCTATGTCTGTGTTGTAAAAGAGAGAGTGTGTGTGTGTGGAGGCAGGAGAGGCTGCGTCCCTTCAAAAGGGAGGCTTCGCCCTTTGCAGGAGAGAGGCTTCATCTCTCCTCTTGCATTCCTCTTCTTGGATGATCGTAAAAAATGCTTCTTTTTACATGTTTTTTCAAGATGGCGGCTTAAATGTGTCCGACTAATAAAAAATATTTTTACACTCGTGCGACACAGTCTGACAGCAAATTGAGAGCAAAAACCAAGCAAGACTTACAGTTCGGCTAGATTTATAAAGAATTATTGACATATATCNTAAATTTATTTTTACAAATTATATACATATATACATAATCTATATAATCTTTATACATGATATACATAAAATTATGTTTAAATTTGAATATTTAATTGACAATAATTATATAAATATTAAAATAATAATAATAATAATAATAATAATAATAATAATAATTTTATTGAGCCGTAATAACATAGATAGAATCATGTACAAAAGAAAATTTACAAAAATGACATCTATGTAAAATATTTTAGTATTTATACTTTTTACAACAATTAATTGTCTGTATAATATATTTAATTTTAAATAATTTTACATATTATTTTACATAATATTTTTAAAAAATTAACTTACAATATTAGGCACGTACGATATTTATTGTTTATTTTAGTACATAATTGATTTTTCCTGAACAGAATGAAAAGCTGTTAAGTATTATGGCCAAACTGCACTCTCTTAGTAGAATCAATTAAAATTTCACTAATTGATTCAGTAATAAAAAAGTTTACTGGGAATCAGTGATAATATCACTGATTTGCGGTGAAAAAATGCCTCTTTTAAAGTTAGGTGTCAGTAACAGATTAGTTTTACTTAGGAATCAGTTAAAATTTCGTTAATTTATATAGTAACAAATAGTTTTACTTAGAATCAGTAACAATATTACTGAATGCCATTAACATATTAGTTTTAAAGTAATTTATTTTGAAAGTTTCAATGGTTGAATTGATAGAGTGCTCTCACTTGGTAATCAGAAAGTTCCAGGTTCTAGATTCGAATCCAGTCGAAATGATTTCTGACACAATGGGTTTTTTCTACGAAGTAATATTAAGATTAACGTAGAGAATAACCAAGAACACTTACTCGAGGACATAAATTATAAACCTAAATCATTTTTTTATATTATAAATGTCATTTTGCTATCAAATCGTGTTGCGCAGATCTTGCTTCATATTTGGCGTCAATTTGATCTCAGGTTATGTTATCAAGCTTTGCTCGGTTTTTGCTAGCAATTTGCTGTTACTTTTTGCCGACAAGTTTTGGCAACAGAATCCAAGCCTAATGCGGACACAGTTGATGCCAATTTGCTGAATATTTTTGCTTAAAATTGCTGACAATTTGCCGGCAAATTGCGAACAAATTGTTTACTGATAGGTTTCCAAATCACACGATAGAGAGTAGATCTTGTTTTCTGCATAAAATGAATTTGTAACTTTTCGTGCAAAGCACTGTTGTCTACTCCCATCGCTTGTTTTACTTTAAAATTTTTCTCAATTAATAGAACTACCATATATAATATTTTTAATATAATATTTTATATAATATTTTATATAATATTTTATATAATATTTTTATAATATTTTATATTTTTTTCATGTATTATATGTGTGTATACATATCATATAGAATGTGTATACATATCATATAGAATCGATTTTAATT
>NW_018020872.1:93597-101427 GCF_002006095.1 Pseudomyrmex gracilis | reverse complement strand
TTTTTTTTTTTTTAATTGTTTTTTATTTCTCGAAGTGGAAACTACGCGCGTTTTGTTTGTCCCATCGAACACTATTTTTATGCAAAATTTCAGATCGGGAGCAAGAGTCATTCGGAACTACACCTTACGTACCTACTAATTCGACGTAAAGTGCAATTATAGTTATTAATAGAAGAAGAACAGATTTTAACGAGTTTTTTTCGGTAAAAATATTACGCAAAAATGATATTAAAATACGTAAGATATAAATTGAAAAGAGATTGGTAATCGCGTGTGGATTAAAATGAAACGCGATATTGTAATATAATTTGTAATTTATAACGTCATGTGGTTTTAATTTCCTTCTCATCGTAATAATAGAAATTTCGCAAATTTTCAAAATGAGAGAAGACCAGTGCAAATTTACACAGAGAGAAAGAAGACCGGGTTTAAGGTTGTCTCTTATTCGTTACACGATGAAGAGAATTGCACAAATTCAGAGACATATCTCTCAGAGGAAGACATATCTTTCTCCATAGGTTTTGAAAAAAAAAACGTTTATTTCAAAGATTAAAACTCTCTCTCTCTCTCTCTCTCTCTCTCTCTCTCTCTCTCTCTCTTGCAATCGTTTTTTATTTTTTCAGAGTGATTTAATGTAATGGAGTATATAAAATATATTTACGTTATATACAAACTTTTGTGTGTGTGTGTGTGTGTGTGTTTGTGTGTGTGTGTGTGTGTGTCTGTGGAAAAAGTGTCACAAGTAGAAAAAGTAAATTAATACGAGGTAAAAATGGTTGTTACATCTTGTAATTTTTTCTTGTATATGTATTTTCTGCTTTTAGTAGTTTTTATCAGTGTAAATAAACATACTAAACTAAATACATTAAAGAAGATATAGATGCAATTACTAAAACACAATTACATAACAAATGCGATAAGATAATATAAAATTCAAGACGTACGCAAATTAAGACAGTCACACAAGTCTAAAGCGTCGTATGGTTTAAAGGTCGAACGTTATAACGAAATGAATCTCATCGCTATGTTTGCTAAGTCACGTTAAGAAAAAGTCATCAAAGAACTAACGTATATCTATATTTGTTTTGTCTCTATTTACATGTTTTACAATGGATGAAGAAAAGTCAAAATTGAAGGTGTGTTCTCTGAACGACCCGGATAATAATTGACACGTTTCGGATCAAACATTGGATCTTGTTCGAATTAGAATCATCAAAGCTACGTCATCTGACACATCGCTTATGATCCTATCATTAACTCCTCCATTTATCTCTTCTCTATCCTTCCGCAATCTCCACGCCCATCTAAATTCGCACTTTGCATGCGTTCACACAGGAGAAGCTCTTTTATCGCGCATTATATATATATATTTTTTTTTCTTTTTCTCTCCCGTGTCCTTTGAGAAACGTTCGGAAGATAAAACGCAATATTTACTTTCGTTGAAATTTTATATTTTCTACGACGTGTCCGCATTATCCTGCGATCTCCTTGGATTCTTTATATCCTCCGCAAGAGGATCACGTCTTTGGCTAGAGAGAACTCGGTCAAAAATGATGTAATCGTTTGGAGAGCATTATTAATAATTTTAGCCAAACAAAAAATCTAAATAATCTTTTTTTTTCTATTAAAATTATTTTTTATCATATTTATTTTCGTGTTAGCGCAATTTATTTAAAATTAAAACCTTTTTTTTTATTTAAAATTTATTTATCAACAGAAATAAATAAGAAAACGTATTTTATGAGTCTCGTTTGTAAAATGAAAAAAAAAAAAAAAATCGTCGTGAGGTTGCGGAAAACGATGTGGAGAAGAGAGTTCTCCGAGAACGCGCTCCGGGAAGGGGTTGAGGCAGGCAGGCAGGAGCAGAGAGACGGCAAAGTGCGGTTTGGAGCAAACTGAAAACCGATAAACCCACGATGTCTAGACGAGCCGCGTTTATTTATGTAACAATGTCGATGCTCGCCGACGAGCAACCGCGGGTTCTGCTTGCGCGCACCGCTCTTATCGGCGAACTTTTCACGACGGGAGTTTTGCGCTTCTCCTCCCTGCACACACACACCCGCCCCCGAGTGGTCTTTTGTATGACGAACGTCACTGCCTTACTCAGGAAAATCTCAGCAATCCGGAACACGATGTCCTCGTTCGACATCGTCTACGTAACGGATGAACATATCTCAACGGATGAACTCTCCGCGTCTCAAAGTTGCGCGGAGACTTACGGAATTGGGGGATGTTCGATCGATATAGTTAATTAACTCTAGACTACCGTGTTGAAATTCGAACAACATAGTTGATATCAAGACGGTTAATTCAGTTTATGAATAGAGCTATTGCGCGCTTTTTCCAAATTAAATTTCTATCGAAATTTTCCCGTCTTATTTTTCCGTTGTCGATCGAGCAAGAGAAAAAAAAAACAAGATCACATTAAGAAGTGTCATTTTTTTAAGTGTTATTTGCCGCAACTGTAAGCGCGTTGTTGTTAATGCAAATTAATTTCAGTCCTTGCGCCGTTTATGCTGCATACAAACATAACATAACTCAATAATTGAGACACAACATAAAAGCTAATATAATTATGGTGTTGTAATTTAATTATACATTCGTCGAAGTGCTCATTGTGTGTGTGAATTCTGCAGAATGAAATTGCATTTAATGCCAATACCCATACCTGATTATGATGTCTGTCTTGTTTCATAGAGACTATCTATCTGTAAACTTTAGCGATAAAAATATTAGGTCTACCGGAAAGTTCTGTCCGCGTTTTTGGAATAAAACAAAAATACAAATTTTTCTTACCGTCAATAAACTTGATTAAATAATATAATTGCCATTATTATTATAATGATTTCTTGCCAGCGTGAGGGCAATTTGTATATTCCATTATTGAAAAATTTAAGAAAAATTTGTATATTTTGTTTTATTCCAAAAACGGACAGAACTTTCCGGTAGATCTAATATATTCTTAAATAATAAATGGAGTCGCGATTTCACCTTTGTAAAGTGTTGGTCGGGATGGCTAGTGCNTATTTTGAACAGTTTGGAATATGCCTATATAGTTTTAAAGTGTCGTTAACATTATTAACATTGTAAAAAATATGTTACAAAAAAGCAAAATTGAAGCAAAATAATTTGATCAAAGTCGACGAACAGGGTCAAATTGACCCAGTGTGTTCTTCGAGGGTTAACAATTAATAGTAAATAGCATGAACGCTTTCGACCCTTGTATCAGGTCCTTTTCAAATGCATTTAAATTTCTTAGATAGAAAACGTCGCTCAATTTAGTCGCGATTTCACCTTTGTAAAGTGTTGGTCGGGATGGCTGGTGCTGATATCCTTGATCACAACATTGAGCGACGTTTTCTATCTAAGAAATTTAAATGCATTTGAAAAGGACCTGATACAAGGGTCGAAAGCGTTCATGCTATTTACTATTAATTGTTTAATAAACGGATTTTAATATATACACTCCAACAACAGTGTTACTGCTTCAATAGCCAAAATTCATTATTATTTAAAAATTCTTGAAGCTCTATATAATCATCATTACATACTAATATATTCTAATTAGAAAATTCATATTTTTTGATTTTCAGTTTTTCACAAATACGTTTTCTTCTGACATAAAAATACAACATTTGTATTTGTTTTGTTTTGTTTTTTTTATAGGATAACCGTGTAAAAGATAGAAACAAAATCTTTCATCAACTTGTCTGCAAATAAAAAAAAAAAAAAAAAAAAACCGAAATGACACTTTCGCGAGATAAAATTCGCTAGATAAAAGAACGAGTATCGTTGGATCCGCGTTATCCGTGTTGCGGCGCGTTGAAGCACTCGCGTATTCCGCGATGTCGATTCACCTTTAATTACGTTGATGTCAAGAACGAGAGTGTGATATCTGTGAGCGCGCGCGAGAGAGGATACGTCAAAGAGAGAGAAATAATTAAAGTGTGTTAATGACTTGCACGCGCGCGACGCGAACTCCATCGGAGATGTGTACAGATGTGTCTTCTTTGTGCGAACGCGGTATGTACAAGCGCGCGTATGAGCGCAAATTAGAAAATACGACCGGGTTTACTCTGCGGGCGCGAACGACACGCGCGAACGACGATCGTCGGGGAGAAAACCTTTATCAAGGCTGTCTGTGGTCTCTCCTCGGCTCTCTCTTTTATATTCCCCCGTAGTTAATGTGACTCAATACACACACACACACACACACACGCGCGCGCGCGCGCACACACACGCGGTCGCGAAATATTGTACGACACGGAATATCTCATTGCTCTCGGTCCCAAGCACAATTTTCTCTCACCGCGGTGCGGAATTACCGGCGACCGGGCATTCGATGATGTGAATAAAACCGGTGAAGAAAAACCCCCGTTGCGCGCGCGCACACAACTCTCCTGCTTTGAATATCATCAAACGACGCAGAGAAACCGAGGGAGGCGGTCGCCATAATTCCTTCGTCTCTGAATTCACCGCGTCGCGTTTTGCACCGCGCCGCGCAGCTTGTGGCCTCCTCTCTCTCTCTCTCTCTCTGAGTTTATTTCTTAAAGAACTCTAAAGATCCGTGAATTTATTTAAGAAACGTATTCAATTATGATGCCCTTCCAAACTTCCCGCGCGTCTAATTGACCGACGAGTCTGTATAAGCGGCAAATAAATTCGCGGCCAAAAAAAAAAGCTGCACGAGAGAATCTACGGTACACGCGCTGAATATGTTCGATATTTTTTTATTTTTTTTCTTCGAGTAATCGAACTCTTCGACAGCGTCGAAGCTGTGTTAACGTTTGACTAGACAGTCAAGTCATTTTTCAATCAAGCTTGCAATTGACCGGGAGTGCGTATTTTCTTTTTTTGCTACTAATGCAACAAGTTGCAATACGTGCGACGCGTTATTGGATTGAGCGGTAGCTGCGATATTCACATCTATAGCTCAATTATCATTTTAATCCGGCGAATTTTGTTGGAGCGAAAATAGAACGTTTTAAAGAGGGCAGAATACAATGTACAGCACAAATAAAAGCCATTGATGTTTTTGTTCGCGTAGATCGATAATGTGATTAAAAAATAAAGATTCTTAAGTCTCGCTAGGTATAAACATATTCGATAATTTATTATTTCAATCCACACATACAGTTACCTTACAGTGCCCTACGTGATCTCTCTCGTTTGTTTGATCGCGTTTCAAGGAAGTTTGTGATGATTAAGATCGTTTGCGCGAGAGGGAAAATACCCTACGTTATCTCGTCTTCCTATTTCGCGTCTTACGGCTCATTAATGTTACGATTGGTCGACAGATCGCAAGAAAATCGTATCGTTCCGTTACATTGGACACGAAATAGATTTTATTGCGTTCCGCTCGGTTGAGTCAACAAAATATGGAAACGATCTTCGGAGACTTTGCTAAAAGTAAACTACTGCGAATTTATGACTGAACAGAGTCGACATTCTCTCTCTCTCACTCTCTCGCGTGCCACTTCTTCACCGTGCCGTTCCTCTCACTTCCTCTCTGTTTTTTCTTTGCGCCTGATTAATAATTTCTTGAGATGATGTTATTTAATTGCGAAAGCTGTTCCAGTGACGATCACAGCGAATATTAAAGAGGAATTATTACACAATCTATACACAATCAGCAGAAGAGAGAATTTAATAATAAACATTGAGAGGAACATGAAGGAACATTGAAAATTGTTGCGTCATTTTTTTTAATGAGAGAAAAAAATCTCTGCTATGTGTGACAGTCTAGATGAATTCTCTATTAACAATCATTTAATTACGTTATTTAATTATATAAAATTAGATACAAAATTATTTAAATAGACGAAACAATGTATTAAATAGTCGAAAGTTTTGTGAATTTTTTGTAATTATTCTATAATTTGTTAATGTGTGTGTGCACACTTTACGATATTGCGACAATAATTTGATTATCAGTGCTAAATCGCTATGCGAATTGTCGAACGCTCTTTACAATTCCATGTAAATTTCATTGAGCGATGCGAGAGAGAGAGAGAGAGAGAGAGAGAGAGAGAGAAATCAATGCGATTTACTCGGGCTATTACGTGAGCAACTAATTAAATATTCAATAATCACCGATATTAAAGCACCAATATTTTATCGATTTGAGTAATTTAATGATATAATTACGTTACGTCATTTATAATATATTTGCTTTCAATTAATTTGTCTAATTATGTTATATTGTTATTACTCGCTTTTTTTATATGTATTGTTCTATTTTAAATCTTACGCGTTTTTAGGCGCTTAATTTGTTCAAAAAATTCCAATTTTACTCTTCGTCCAGTTTTAAATTACATTCCTGCAGCATTTGATAATGATTGAAATTTGATGATGTAATTTCAGAATTAATATTTAAATCGTGACGTCTTGTCAATCACGTTGATCGATTTTGCCGAATTGAACGTTGATTTGCCGAATGGTTAATTCTGCGAAGATCCGCGACTTGTATATTTGTGTGCGCGCGTCTTATTTGGGACGGACTTTTAAAACTCGATGATACATACGTGCGCGCGCATGCGCAGTAGTTTCTCGTCAGAAAATGTCGTTCCGGCCGATCAGTCACGGATCGAAGACGAGGGAGAAAATAATTGTGCACATCGGCACGAGACAGCTGCGCGCATCCGGCCGGTTCGCGCACGCATCGAAATCTCGTCGGTGCAATCTCGGTGATTCCGAAGCGAGGACCCTTGCAGTCGAGAGGGCTCGGATACCGATCCACAACGCGTATACATACGTATCCCCAGGATAAATTGCGCGCGAAACCTCGGTGCGGATCGGAGCGTACAAACCTGTCGATTTCATTTTTTTGCGCGCGGTGTTAGTGTTGGGACATTCTCTCTTTCTCTCTTTCTCTCTCTCTCTCTCTCTCTTCTGTCTCTTTCCTACGGGAATGCCTGCGGTGCACCGCCGAATCGCATCATCCGGGATACGCGCGACTCGACCGCGCTTCATTGACAAAACCGGCCTAGCAACAGCGAGAGAACGTTTCATGCGTTGACGCGTTTTTTTTTTTTCCAGGCTTTAGTATCGTGGTATTGTTATACGATAAAATTGGCTGTACAATAAAAATAGTTTTTTTTGTTTTTTTTTTTCAAAGCTTTTAATTAGCTTTCTGCGCTCGTTAATCGTTCAATTTTTCTTCAGGTTTGATGTTTGAAACCAGGGACTTATTACCGGTATGATTTCAATACCGGTATTATACTAGAGATTGTATACCGAAACCGATATAGTACCGAAATTGAGTCTTACCGTTACCGTTATAGTACCGAAACCGATACATTACCGAAAACCGTAATAAAATACCGGTATTATTTCGATATTCCTACTAATGGTATTCTTAAAAATTAGATAGGTTAATTAAAGCAATTTTTGTTGCATAATTAATCTTCCTACCGCTTATTGGACTTATAGACCGACAAAATATAAAGACGCTTTTTTTATCAACCAATTGAAGCAGCTATTTCTTCATGCTTTCTTTTATTACGTNGCATGACTAATGTAAATTCATGCGGATGAGTCAAAGATACATGTGCCAATAGATTTGTAGCATGATTTTCCTAAAAATATATATTATTTAAAAAATAATCGACCGTCCAGTATATATAAATATATTTAAAACTACTTACAGTAACTTCATGTCTACAATTATTAATTAAACATAATGATTTGTTACACGATGAATCATATACTGGAAATAATCGTGTACAAAATTTGCTTTTCTCTGGTCCATGTTTTCGTATTGGACAAATTTATATATAAATTGTAAAAATCGTCTTCTGTTAGTTTCTTAATATAATATCAATCGCTTAA
>NW_018020872.1:91640-93565 GCF_002006095.1 Pseudomyrmex gracilis | reverse complement strand
AAAAAATTATCGGTAAATATAGGTAAATATGGGTAAATATACCGGTATTATCGTATACCGGTATGACGTCATACCGGTATATCTGCATTTCGGTTTGCATAAGGGTTTTCATAGCATTACCCAAAAATATCGGTAAAATACCGGTATTTTGACTACCGGTATAAGTCCCTGTTTGAAACTGAAAATACTTGGATTAAATAATTAAAGAATTTTATATCGATTCTAGGTAGGAGATTTATTTGATTCTCTGCTTCGAATCGGCTCTTAAGCGAAACGCCACCAAAAATACGTTGAGATTTTTATTGCGGAAGACGCTTTTCACAGAGTCACAAATAAATTTATATGTGAATCCTGGAGTGCGCTCGAAATTTCTTCTCTCCGGAAAGCGTCGCCTCTTCGCTTCTTCGTTTTTTCCCCAACATTGTTTTCGAATCGGATGACACGCGGACAGCTCCGAGACACACACGTAGTAACGTAGCGTCTTTGCGAAGAATAAATAAAACAGAGAACAAGCAGCCGCGTGCACACAACGTATCGCAAATACGTATACGGTCCCTTTCGAGGGAGCTCTTTACCGGGAGCTGTCTCCTGGGCCCCGAAGTCACTTTTCTCTGTTATGTGCGGAGATACGTGGGAGGTATACGGGTGTGTATATCCAACTATATATATATATATATATATATATATATATATATTCCAGAAGTATCGTTTTCTCTGTTATGTGCGGAGATACGTGGGAGGTATACGGGTGTGTATATCACTATATATATATATATATATATATATATATATATATATTCCAGAAGTATCGTATTCACGATACATGAGTACAGGTGGCTCAGGCCTTAAAAATGCAGTAAAGAAGAGTACATAAGGTCAAGAGGGTGGTTACGAGTGGCGGTGGGTTCCTCGAGTGCCAAACGATTCAATGTGGAGACCCTTTTACGATCTTTCAGTTTCTCCTCTCTTTCTTCTTTTTTTTTTTTTCCTCCTCACATCCTCTTTTTTCTTCCCTCGCAGTGTGTTTCTCTCTTTCTCTCTCAATCTCGCTCCGCATCTTCGTCCCGGCTCGCGCCGCGTTCGCTTATATATTCTCTCCTTACGCGCGCGCGATTCTATCTGCGCCACCTAAGCGCTTTCTGGGTCAAGTGTGTAAGAGCGTTCGAAAAGCAGCAGGCACTGCCGATCGTCGCGCAGAACCGTCGCGCGGCAGATCCGACATTTTAGACGCATCAGCCGGAAGCGGCTTTACGAGAGGAAGATTTTGAAGCACCCCCCGTTTCGCGAAGCGCATATACATACTCGGAAATATGAGAGTTACATGAATTTAATAATAGAGCCAAATTATATTTATATTGTATAAAATAAAAGTGTGTGGCGCGCGCGCGCGCTACGTGTAAAAAAGTATCTCGTTTCTTATTTTTCGATTTTCAATTTTTACGAGTTTTATTGACTTTTTGAGTTCAATAAATAAATCTTGTTCAACTTTTCTCTCCAACTATTGACAAATATTTTTATATGAAAATTTCTCGCATTATAAAACTAATAATATCTGAATATAGGAACCGGCGACTTATTACCGGTATGATTTCAATACCGGTATTATACTAGAGATTGTATACCGTTACCGTTATAGTATCGAAACCGATATGTACCGAAAACCGTAATAAAATACCGGTATTATTTCGGTATTCCTACTAATGGTATTCTTAAAAATTAGATAAGTTAATTAAAGCAATTTTTGTTGCATAATTAATCTTCCTACCGCTTATTGGACTTATAGACCGACAAAATATAAAGACGTTTTTTTTTATAAACCAATTGACGCAGCTGTTTATTCATGCTTTCTTTTATTACGTAGCATGACTAATGTAAAGTGAAATTTTTAACAAATTTGGATATTGATAAATATGTCTATGTGTATT
>NW_018020872.1:89047-90795 GCF_002006095.1 Pseudomyrmex gracilis | reverse complement strand
CGCGGCGCTGAGGCGCTTCAGAGCCGGTGCCAGCGGCGGCGAATAGCCGGAAAAAGATGGATAGAGAGACGAGAGAACGACTATTCTTCAGTTCCNCGCGCGCGAGGCGAGAAACCCTCCTCCCCTCCCCCCCCCCCGTGTGAAAAGAGCATCGACGCGAAGACGGATTGTTCGCGAAAACCGACTACACGGTGTTACGACTTTACCATTAACCCGCTTTTCCGTCTTATTGGCGTCGTCGTCGTCGTCTAGTCTGAACCTTTGAGTGCCAGTCGCGCGGATCATTAACAAGGGTCGTCTCTCGTTTCTTTTTTCTTCCGTTTCACTGGCTCGCGAAAACTACTCTTCGTGAGTGCATTCTTATTGTAAAGTCAATGGGAATGTGCAACACGGACATTTCGCGTTAGCATTTCTATATCGTGGGCAGTTCGCACTCGCCTGTTATTTTCTCGAGTTTTTTGAAGAAAAAAAGTTCAATTTGTTTGATGCCGCAAAATAAGTCGTTGGATATTTTTTTTTTTTCTCGCAAATTAAGAGAATCGAAGACACACGAGATAAGAATTTTTGCAATCGATAGCACTCGAAAAAGGTTTTTTTTTTTTTTTTTTTTTTTAAGTTTCCGCCGGCACGATCGTTCGGAGAACGTCTCTCTCGGACGTACTTTTTCAGAAACTAATTGCGACGACTACCGGTTGAAGTCCGCGCAATACGCAGCGCGCAAAAGGAGATATCTTAATTCGTTCTGCGCTCCTGTCATTTGCATGCCGATTTTACGGCGCGCTATATAAATTCTTTTTTCTTACATCTTCTTTTGCGCGTGGCAAGAAACGACGGCGTGTAAGAAACAACTGCGGAGGAACGGGCAAACGAAAGGACGAGGATAAAAAAGAGCGAGCGATAGGATTGCTTAAGTCGTAAATGTCAAATATATGCAAACATTTCGCATTCGGAATTATAATTCTGCCCCTGTTTCCGCGTGGCTCGCCGCGCGTTTAATATTCTCTCTCGCGTTTCCCCTCTCTTTCCATTTCTGTCTTGGTACGCGTCGGGTCTCGGGTAATACGACCGCCCGTAGAGAGAAACACACGTGGATAATATAGGCTTCTGATTAATGGCGTATGCACTCCCCCGTACGTGGGAATTTATCTGACAAATTTATTTACCATCTCTCTTAAATACGTCACGTCGTGTCGCGCGCACGTTCCCGCGAATCCGATCCCCGAGGACAGGATTTTTAACGCCGTGTACGAATGAATGTCCCGTCCGCTTCTTTAATTAGAGCATGACGTCATGAGAGAGAGACTTCGATACGAAGAATCTGCTGATATGAACGGAGAAGCAGAATGTGTAATCGATACTCGTGATATCGCGTGTGTGTGTTTTGACTGTATATAAATATAATATTACAAACTAAATAAATAAATATTCAATGAAATCAATGCGTTTTTATCAACAAAATATATATATTAGTTTCACTAAACATTAAACAACGATAAAATACGTGAAGAAATTTAGCGTCTACATTGAACTAGGGATGAGCATATGATATCGATATATCGACAATATGGATATAATTATTTTAATATTTGATATTTTAGTATCGATATTCTGTTATTGATAATATCAAAAAGATATCGATAATTTTATTTGATATTGAATATCGCATTGTTTGATCGGAATTATTGAATATATATAATATATATATTCAATAATTATTAATATTGACAATATCAAATAAAAAAAAATTA
>NW_018020872.1:78746-88897 GCF_002006095.1 Pseudomyrmex gracilis | reverse complement strand
TAGAATATAAAAAGCCTCTATAGAAAAACATATATATCTCACTATCGAAAAAGACTATATTCTTAAATAAAGAATATATTCTTAATTTCAGAAGAATATCATCTAAAATCTTTAAGAAGATTTTTTAAGTATAAAATCTTCTACTTACGAGAATATAATTTTTTCGGTGTATGCTCATCCCTACATTGAACCTCAATTTCTCTTCTTTTACGTAGAAGTAAGAGAGAAAGTAGATCCTACTTTGACGCTGCTATACGTCCGAAATTTCCTTTTTTCCTGCTAAAGTTTTAAAGTAGGGTTCAATGCTCAGATCAGACTGCGCATTGCAGGCTCTGATAGGCTCAAAGTAGGAGTAAGAAAAAAAGTAGATGCTACTTTGACGCTGCTATACGCGTTCGAAATTTCCTTTTTTCAAAAATTGAGGTTCAATGTAGACGCTAAATTTCGACTCGGGGAGCGATCGTGAATTAACACTTTACGCAATGTTTAATCCGATTTGATTTATTTCTTCTTTCGCCCTCGTATGTGCGCCTGAGAAGCGCAGAAAAGCGCCGGGAGGACACCCACACACACACACACACACGCTCTCCGTTATTATTCGCGTGTCGATTAAGGCACTTTCGGAGCTTAACAATGCGTGAGTTATAACCGCGTAAGTGGATAGGTATGAGTCGAAAATTTGAGGTTCCTGAAGACCACACCGGCAATTTTAAAACGCGTTTTCCCACTCGCTCTCGAGCTTCCTCGAGAGCGAAGGTAATTTAGCCCGTGGGCGGGCGTGGTAGATTCCCGAGTTTCTTCGTTTCGATTTCGCCTTGTTCGCCGGTCGCTCGATGAGCGTTATGTACATACGGCGCCGGGAGACGCCCGGTTCTCTGTCCTCTATCTCTCTCTTTCTCTCTCTCGCAGATGCAACGCAAAAACGAACACGACGAGCGAAATGTACGACGGAATGTCGGACATTCCAGTGCAAAAATGCAAATGAACAGATTGCGCCACGAAATTGGGATGGTTCCCCGATGCCTCGTAACACGATGTCAGCGCTCGCGCGATAACGGGGCCCTTCTCCGACCCTCGTTAGAAACGTAGAAATAAAACAGAAGATATGACTTTATCCGCGGCTTTTAATTGCGGCGCTATATGGACATTCTGGAGAATCAGTAATTCAGGCGTTTTATTGAGACGCAGCAGTATTCGATTAGTAGTTGAGACAATCTTAGGACCGAGAGAGAATCACATTAGGGGATTGCGGGAAGAAATATTGATTTGTTGTTCCGTAATATTTTAATTAATTCTTTTAATTTTAATTAATTCTCCACGCCGATATCTCTTGCTAAAAACTACATTTCCTTTTAGTTCGTTTTTAGTAATAGTTTTTTATTCATTTTACCATTACATCAAAGTAATTTTTAGTTGTCTATATATTAGGTCTAGCGGAAAGTTCTGTCCGTTTTTGGAATAAAACAAAATACAAATTTTTCTTACCGTCAATAAACTTGATTAACAAAATCTCTTGTTTTGGATCGGGCAAGTTTGAACCGTTTTGCTGGGTGTTGTGCAAATAATTTAAAATGCAATGTATTTTATCCAAACGTTTCGGTTTATTTTGATTAAATAATATAATTGCCATTATTATTAATGATTTCTCGCCAGCGTGAGGGCAATTTGTATATCCCATTTTTGAAAAATTTAAGAAAAATTTGTATATTTTGTTTTATTCCAAAAACGGACCGAACTTTCCGGTAGACCTAATATAAAATATCAAGCATTAGTTCAGACATTAAGCAAAATTCGTCGTTCGCGTGACGCTTTAAACTAAAAGCTTCTCTTTCTTTTATTCGAATTTATTTATTTAGAGATACGATCCCGCACTTTAGAGCGCGATTTGTCTGACGGATATCTCAGTCGGCAGGCGTTACGGCATGTGCGTGACTGTCGGAAAAAACTAAAAAGCGGGACGAGGAAAAGCGGAAGAGAAGCGAAGAGAGAAGAGACGGCAATTCTTTTTGCGGCTCGCCGCTATTTCAGCCGCCATTGTCTCGCGGGAGAAGCCGCCGCCGCCGCCGCCGCCGCCCCCGCTTTCGTCGTCGGATGGTTATTATTTTTACCTTTGATACACACAGATTGGTCGGCACAGCGCTATCTAACGCAACTGGCGGCGCGTTTCCATCTTCGCTCTTTATTCGCCTACGAACATGCGTCGAGGCGTTTCTTAAGAAAAAAAAAAAAACGGCAATTTTGCGACAAATCGCGACTGATTTGCTTATGCAAAAACTGTCTTTTTAAAAAATGTCGTAAACATTACTTTTGATCATTGCCAGAAGAAAGATCGGTAAAAGTTCCTTCGATAGTTATATATTTTTATAAAATTGTCTCTCTTTATGCAGATTCATAACGAAAATCCGAAGATGCTCAAGGATCGTGCTCAAATTAAGCAGTGATTTAGTGCGGATGATAGTCCGCTCTCTGAAAATTAGGATAGACCTCTGGAGTTTCTCAAAATTCAGATCCGAGGTGCTCCGACAAATTTGAATCTCTTAAGTTTGGAACGCGAAGAGATTAACGTCGCGATAAATCCAAGGATTCGTAACTAAATGAGATAATTAGCTTCGTGGTGGAGTACATATTTTATTCACGTTCACATACCACAGCTCACATCAGCGATTTTCGATTGGAATTTTTACGTCGAACAGTAGTTTTTTTTTTTTTTTTTTTTTTTTTTTTTCTTATTCAAGTCTCGTAAAATTTTATTTTGTTCGAATCTGTGCGGCAACGAAGTAGAGAGAGAAAAGCATTTCCGGTGATAAGCGAGAAAGTCGTAGTTTTTGTTTGGTCGCTTTGTGAATCAGAAATTCGACGTAACGCTCGCGTTTTGATTTAGCGCGGATGTGTATTCGGAGAAAAAAAAAAATGAATCTCGACGTCTCTGTCATTGTTAGCCCGATTGAATTTTAACACGTCGTCTAAAAAGTTATCGAGGATTTATCGTCTCTTCGCGGGCGGGTGTCAAAATCAAACCAGAAACGATCGTCGGCTTTTCTCGAGTTACAAGTTTCATCATCGCGCATCGATCTTTCGGGCAGAGAGACGAACGCGCGCGTCCGCGCGACGTGTCACGTCTCTTTTTTTTTTTTTTGTGCGTGTTTTTATTGGTAACCTTTGCACTTGAAACTGTCTCGATAACTCTTGACCCCTCGTCGCGTTTTTCAGCCGAAAAAAAAAACACGTAAAAAACACGTAAATTTCTATTAAAAACTTCTCGTTCAACTCGTCGCTCTTATATTTCATCCGATATTTACGTCACACCTTATCTCCCCTCTCGCGAGTTCGCTGTTACAATGGAGTTTTTTTTCCTTGATACGTCGATCGAGAGCCTATAAATCTTGATTAGTTGTTGCGATGCAACGCTGACCGGCACCGCATACAGCGCGCGCTTATCTGTTATTATATATTGGGAAATAGCGGAGATGTATAAATTTTCTTCCGCCCTCTTGACGTGTCAGACTTGGTTTAAAAATTTTTTTGTGACAATAGCGCGTTGCGACGTACATTTATAAACAGTCGAACAGATCGCGCGAGTCATAATTTTCTCAATAGCGATTTGTGCGTGTGACTCCTTGTATAGAAATTAATTTTTTTCTAATTATAAAGCTTTTTTATATAGATTGAATTTTTGAAAATTTATGACAAAATATTCGCAGTGCGTGAAAAGATAATCAATTTTCAATTAATCGACAACCCCCGCGAGCGAGAACATTTAAATCCGCGCAAAATACGTCCGTGATCCCGTACGATCTCCCGGGATCTCCCTCGCGCTTATCCTCCCTTTCTACGGTCCATTCTTCGTGCGTTCGTTTCGCACAGAGGCGGCTGCACACTCGGCGGTCAGGTATGCCAGGCTTGCAGACGAAAGAAATAAACGCAGAAGAAATGTAGAAAGACAAAAAGAACAGGCGAATGTTGAGAAGAAGAAGGAGAAGGAGAAGAGGGGAGAAAAAGAAGGTGAAAAAAAAATTGGAAGGAAGGATTGGATATAAAGAAGAAAGACGGAGAGAAGAGGCGAGAGATGCAACAGCTGTAAGTTGCAACGTTCAAGGAAGAAAAGAGAGATGAGAAAGTGGCAAGAGAGAGAGAGAGAGAGAGAGAGACGGGGGATGAAAGAAGAATCTTGGATAGATATATGGAAGGAGGAATGAGGACGAGAGAGTAGCCTGACCTGGACGACCCGGTCTGGTCTAAACAATCGGGCCGATCGGCTTTCAAAGTATTGTCAGCTCCCGTGAACACGTTTTTGCGTGTCCACGCACGCGCTACTCAGGTGAGAGACGGAGACTTCTCTCGGGACTGAAAACCTGAACGAAGCGGATGTACACGATTCGATGTAACGCGCGCGGCTGAGATACTTGTCTGTGTGTTAATGCTACGAATCCTTTGCCATTAACGAGATTAATTCGCATGCGCGTCTCTCCGATCACAAATAATCCAGCGAAAAGACATCGACTAGGTAGTTCACTTGATAAACCCGACAGGCGTGAAACTCGAGGCCGCACAATAGTTGATTAATCTTTAATCGATACGCCGCTTCCGCTTTTATTCCGTACAAGCGGATTATTGGATTACGCGATATCGCTCCCTCTCAGGCAGGCATGAGAAGCGTTTTGTCAGAGATTACTCGCAACCAGTTTTGCTGATTATTATTTTAACAAAGAAGTGGTGTATAAACTGTTTTTATTTAAATTTTTTTAGTAATTGTAAATAAAGAAAATGTTTTGCAAAGATTTTATTGTTGAAATTTATTTTTGTTCTAGTTACCTTCAGAAAGAGCATTTAGGAATAATATGTTTTTGTAATATAAATTATTGTATAATAATAATAAAAAAAGTATTATTGTTGTTGCAAATATTTTTCAAAAATTTAGTTACAATTACTAAAAAAATTTAAATACAGTTTATGCATTACTATAACTAAATTTTTGAAAAATATTTGCAACAACAATAATACTTTTTTTTTATTATTATTTTATACAATAATTTATATTACAAAAACATATATTTCTAATTGCTCTTTCTGAAGGTAATTAGAACAAAAATAAATTTCAACAATGAAATCTTTTTGCGCACATTTTCTGCGTGTCGTATATATTGCGTAGAAAATACACATTATTCCAATTGTGAAATCGAATTAGCTTTGAGAGATAGAAAAAAAGCGGAATTTAAATTATAGTTCCGGTCGAATTACTCGTGTGACTAAAACTTTCGCGACGTAACACCACGATTCGGTCTTGGATTTAATGTGTATTACGTGCCAGAGGAGGACAGTGTATCGCTTCCCAATTAAAGCCGTAGGATTACCGACAAGCCCTCGACATTGTATTAGTACACGCGCGAGTGCAAAGGTATTAGCCATGTGAAACGTTCCGTTTACACAGGATAATAAATCCCGCGCATATAGCGATGATTATGATTTGAACAAATCCGTTAATACTTAATCACGTTTATTTGCCCATACCTACAAAGCGCCTTGCCGCCAAAAAGTTGAATTTGATTTTTGATTTTTTGAAAAAATCACTTTTACACAAATATAAGATTGTAAGATCTCTATTGAAGATCTATTCCACTTCTGAATTAATAATCTGTTATAAGATCTCTTGAGGGCAATTTTAAATAAAACTCGGCACTTTACTTCAATTGTTGAATAATATATATATATATAAGTATAAATTTATTAATTATGGCACGATACAATTAAACTCAAATATCCCGAGTCGAAATTTAGCGTCTACATTGAACCTCAATTTGTGAAAAAAGGAAATTTCGGACGTATAGCAGCGTCAAAGTAGCATCTACTTTTTTTCTTACTCCTACTTTGAGCCTATCAGAACCTATTTTGAGCCTATCAGAACCTGCAATGCGCAGTTTGATCTGAGAATTGAACCCTACTTTAAAACTTTAGCAGGAAAAAAGGAAATTTCGGACGTATAGCAGCGTCAAAGTAGGATCTACTCTCTTTCTTACTCTTATATAAAAAAAAAAATTGAGGTTCAATGTAGACGCTAAATTTCGACTCGGGATATCACTCTCGGCACGTTACACAAAAACTCAATCTTTACATATTCAAATCTTCGACCGATCTCGTCAACGGTTCCAAAACGACTCTCTCTCTGCGTAATCGGCAAGTATCTCCAAAATCATGCACGATACAATAACATGTACAATAATAAACAGATAAGGATATTAGCTATAAGGTAACACATATCAAGCCATTCGGCAAAGTCGAAATATATTCAAACAGAATTCAGGCGCTTACAAGATATCTACATCATATGTTGTACGAGTTGTGGTACAGCGAGATTGAGATTGTCAGGTTCGGATATTATTTATTCATATAAATTTATTATTTTTACGTTAATAAATTTTATATTTGATTGTTTTTAATTGCAATATCGTAATAGTCATTGCAATAACGAATTCCGATGTTACAGCAGTTATTATTCAGATGACCTCTTTTTACGAACGCGGCGTGTTATGCTTTGAATCGCGCGAGATCCTTTTAGTTCCGTTGCCACGTATGTACATTTTACATTTACCAGAACGGCTTTATCGCAAGCAAAAATTGAATCTTCTCCGTAATCATATTACCTCGAGCTCTCACGCTTTCATTTACTCCATATATCTAGCATCGTTGCATTTAACACCGTGATCTCATTGCGAGAGAGAGAGAGAGAGAGAACGCTTTCGGCAGAAAAAAAATTCAATCGCCTTGAACGCGCGGAGTTATTAAATATCACATTGTGTTACGAGAAAATTGAAAAAAGTAAAATAATAAAATACATTTTTAATGTAATATCGATACTGTTATATTAAATGTTAACTATTTTTCGACTTTCTCGCCACAATAAATAATATTGCCAATATTACATACACGTTATGATTTAACCTTTAGGCCGCCGCAAAAGCCCCTTTTGGGGCTTTGATATTTTTATATTTCTAAGGTGTTCAATTGACCGTAAAACTATCAATTAATATATACGTAGTACATACACACACACACAGAGTAAGTGTATTCGCTTTTGTACATATGTATATGTAAACACGTGTGTTTATTTATATTTGCCAAATACCAATTATTTTTACAGTATTATTTTTTAGTTAATCATAGATTCATTTGAAAAATACTTTGCTTATTTCACACACACATACAACGCGCGCGCGCGCGCAGATGGGAGTTAAATACTGTGCGCGATTCTACCATACGAATTTCGTCAACCGAACAAAAATTATAGGATATATGAAATATAAAAAAAAATATAAATACTGAATAATGTGCAAAAATGAGAAATTTTTTCCCATTTCATTTTACGCTATTTTTCAATAGAAACCTGTACATTTATACTCGGTCATATCGTCAGTATTACTCGTAAGTTTAAAATTTCACAGATTTACGTTCAAAATTGGTAACCAGGAGCGAAAATATGATGACAATTTTTAGAAAAAAAATTTTTTCTATATGTGATCTTTGTTTCTCGCCGCAAAAGCCCCTTTTGAGGCTTCATGCAAACCTCGAGATTTCACATAACGTGTATGTTATTATACACGAATTGTTGAGAAAAAAATACATTATTTTAATGGAAAAATGTCGGCGGTCTAAAGTTAACCTAAATAAGTTTACCTAAGTAAAGGTTTACTTAAACCTAAATAAAGTTTTACTTAAACTGCAAACTTACAGTATAAATTAATACAAGTATATACTTAAATATTATCATTAATATAAAAAAAACAGTTTGATACATAGTCGATGTATAGTTGATGTATGGTTTAATGTACAGTTGTGCATCAAGTTATATGTGTGTGTGTGTGTGTGTATATATATATATATGTATGTATGTATGTATAGTTGCGGACTGTGTTTAATAATAAAGTCAACCAACTATTAATTTACTGAACGCAATATGTTTTATTAGTAATTATACTTGCTTAAGCGCGGTCTTTCTTTACGTAGTGTATACACGAGCGCGCGGAAAAGCTGAATTTCCGCTTTGCGGTGTCGCAAACGTAGAATTTCGAGTGTCCGCAGGACGAAATCTGCGGTTTTCCAGCGGCGGTCCCAAGCGGCGGTCGCCGCGTTTAGCCTCAAATTAAACTCCCACCGTGGACGTTAACATCGGCGCCTGGTATAAATCCGAATACTACTAGAGAGTTCGGTGGAAATTCGCAATATATATACGCGTAACGACGCGAGCCGCGAAAATCGCGTGAGTTATATATTTTTTATCCGAGATTATTCGCTCGCGCGGAAAAACAACACGCCGTACCATAGGAAAACATTAGAGTGGGAAACATATACGATAATTTATCTACAAAACACATTGACTTTTGTCATAATAAATCATCGCGAACAATCGAAAAGTAATAAATCGGAATACACACGGATCTTCAAATATATGAAATGTGTATGGTGTAAAACTAAAGAAAAAGAGATTGAAACTGAAAATTTTACGAGATAAAGAAATGTTTAATTCTCTATGCCATTTTGCGTTCGCTGACGTGTCACGGAATGCAAGGATTGCACGAATTGTACACGTAAAAAGCTTCACGTTCGAAATATGAATTTTTCATTCTGTAAAGTACGTAAGATTTTCCTTCCTCTAGATTTTGCCTCATGAAAGATTCATATTCCGAGTGTTGCAAACTTTATGCGCATTTACGTACATAACGATCGTAGGAGGTTTGTTCTTTGACATAAATGAACACTTATCCGAGAAGGAAACATAACGGTTGGAGAGATTACGTAACGACTTGTGAAGTTTTTCTGCAAAAAAAAAGATATTTTTTCTTTGCGACTCTCTTAATTTCTGATAACAAATCAATTATTGGAACTGCATTTAATATCATAGTTTTTAAAAAGACAACAGGGTAAAAGACCCAATTACTGTCACCTGTCCAATTACTGTCACCCTAAGGATTTATTTAATATTTTATTTAAAATATTAAATAAATCCTAAAAAGTTATGCATGAAAAAAATCTAACATAGAATTTTAAGTGCAATTAATATAACAAAAAATCCAGCACTCAACATTCTTGCTTCATTTCTTTTATTTTAGGGATGACAGTAATAGCTCTCGCATCGTTCTTTTTTAATTATTAAATTTATAAATAAAAATAGAGATTTTGAGAGGCGCGGTATTATTTTGTTTCTTATATTAGAGACATTGAATAATACCGGATAAGAAGAAAAACACATGTTTTTGATAAATAAATAGTAAAAACAATTCGCTAACGCCAGAGTTTATTATTCAGGTGACAGTAATTGGGTCTTTTACTCTAAATCCAGTAGGCGTGACTCAATTATTTTACAAATAATAGAGATATTTTTATTTTGGAAAAAAATTTAAGCTATTTTTATTTTAGAAAGTTGTTTATCACATTTTCTGTTAATTATAAATGTAGTTTTGCTTCTTAACAAAAATTTGTCAATCTCGTCAACGACGAGTCGTCGGCAAACAAAACGCGGGGTTAAATAAGGCAGAGAAAAATGCCGACGAAGCGACGATTATCGCGGCTCGTCGGACGCGCTGATGGCTCTGTCGACTCGTAAAATCGTGTCCGGTGCATCGATGCACTCTCGTCGATCAACGGGGAGGGCGGAATAGTTCGCAGGGGGTTGGAGCAGACGAGTGGAAGGGCTTATATATCCGCGTTGATGGGTAGGCTTGGCATGACTACTCGATTGGAAATCGTGGATGAGACCAACCAAGTCCGAAGATTTGTTTTGTGCCGACCTTTCATTGACGCTCTTCGTGTCTGTACAAGAATGTTTTATTAAAGCGACGTGATTCATAGTGTAGATTTTGTAGATTATGATGGATGACTCGCGAAGAGAAGGAGGAGAAAAGATGAATGAAAAAGAATTGCTTTTGTCGACGAAAATTATCATTTGTTCGCTTTAACTACAGGAAAGAACTCGGACGAGAAGAATTTTAATTGTGTCATAAAAAAATTAATTAAACAAATTCAAAGAGTGAGGTGAGCGAACGAAAAAAAAACGTTTGAGATCTGTATTAATACTTTATATATCAAGTACTATACTATATATATTATATATATCACTATATATATTATATATATTATATATACTACATATACTATATATA
>NW_018020872.1:76144-78617 GCF_002006095.1 Pseudomyrmex gracilis | reverse complement strand
CTATAAATATCATACTAGAAAAATACAATTATTATTAAGTTTTAATTATAATTTTTTAATAGTGATGTAAAAAATATAAAATATTTTGCAAAAATAATCTTGACGAGAAAAAAAACAAAAACTTCAAAAATATGTAAATTAATTTCTTCACGTTACACACACAAAATGTTCTCTTTGCAGATTTCGTGCAATACTTCCGCGCGCAAGACTCTCATTTGCGACGATATTGTTACGTGTATAAGCTTTAATGTACGTTAATTTTCTTAATGCGTCTCATCAGACGTTCAAACAAACGCATCCTTCCGAGTGAGTATCAACTTAGCTTCAACTTTGTTGAATTCGCTTTAATTGAAGATGTGCATGCCGTGATCTGTTCTTGTTGGCGGCGCGGCGGAATAGGTACTACCACGACACCGGCTCCTTTGTTTCCAGCGTAACGCGCGCATACAGAGAGGCAGACGGGAAATCAGGAAGTCCTTCGTTCTCCTCGCGCGCTGGAGTAGATAAGATCTCGTCGTCGTCGACCCTCTCTCACTTCCTACACACGTTTGTAGTTATAAGTACACATACGTTTCTCGTCCCCCGTCGTACGAGCGAGGGCGAGAAAGTGAAGTGAGCGCTTGCGATTAGCATAATGCATCAGATATACAGTACGGTCCAACGGCACTACCGTCGCCGCCGCCGAAAGCATTTAGGACCGCGTCGACGTTTACAAACGTCCCCCGACGTTCGTGAATACATTGCGCGTCATGTGTGACGTACTAACAAGTTGACAACGCAACTCTCCGACGTATAAAATAAAAATAACAAATATCGAACAATATTTCTAATATTTCTAATATTACTGCCGCGTTTGTTTAATAAAAACGATATTGATATAAATAAATGAACTTTTGCTTTTATCGATAGAACTAATCGAAAGCTATAAACCGTGTAAACATTACGTCAGTAAGGTACATGCTTCAGTGCGCGACACCCTCGGCATTTATCACGCAAATCCGGAGAGATTCTCTTTACATTTCTCGTCCTCGTATTCGATATATATATATCGCACGAATTATCCCGGCCGTTTGCTTATCGACGACGAGAGTCGCAGCGAGAATCCCCGAACGGAGTCAAGGGTGGCTGACCCCCTTCGCGAAATCAGCTGTTCGCGCCGTCGTTGTATCGAGAGCTCTGGCGAAGCGCAGTGGTCCGAGAAGAGGAAGAGGAGAGGAAAAGGAGAGGGGCACCACACGGGCGGCGAATCTCAAAAGCATACCATAGAGAGCGACGGAAGGAACGAGCGAGTGTGGGGCGAGAGAGAGAGAGAGAGAGAGAGAAACGGAATAAAGAGAAAGGATGCGATTGGAGGGACCGAGAGAAAAAAAATAGGCTCAAGAGAGAGAGAGAGAGAGAAAGAGCGAGGAGAAAGAGATTGAGGAGAAGGTCGCGGGAGGAGGACAGCAGACGCGTGGGAGAGTTCGGATTCGTTTCAAGGGTGGTGCTCAACCTGGCGGCGTGTACAGGTGAACGGAAGTCGAGAGAGCTGCCGGCTCCACTCTGTCCTTCGAGTTCTCGCTTATCCATCGGAGAAGCACCATTAGCGTGAGAAATTTGATCTCGCATTTGCTTGCTGCCGCTCGTATAGATATATGTTGATTTTGAGGACACGATGATTCTCGACGATTCTCATAGAATTTTTTTTTCGAACGCGATATATCGCGATATGCGTGCGTTTCTGTTCTTGACGACAAGCCCGAGACGGAAAGATCCAGAGAGCGCGCGGCTTAACGTTGATAGACGAGTTTGAGGATCGTTGTGATCTGATCGATGTGTTGTTGGGATAAAGTTCGTTCCGGCGCGGAATGACAGTCGTGACTCGGTTGGATCGTACACACAGATCTGTCTATCGTATATACATATCGGGTCTCTATTGATGCGTAACGGCATACCGATATATAGTTATGATAATTAACGCATAATGTAACAAGTAGTGTGACGAACCGGAATTCTCCATTGAAAAAAAAGAAATATAACATTTATCTCGTCTTCAGACTGGGATATAAATAGACGAGAGCTTATTTATATTTCAGCTGAAAATGAGCCTGAGAGGACGTGCAATAAATCAACCAAATCGTTAAATAGAATTTTGTCTCTTTTTTCTCTCTCTCTCTCCCTTCTTGACAGTACAAAGTTCTTACGAAGTGGTATATAGTTTGATTTTATTTTTTTAGATATACGTATACAAAAATAAACAAATATATTTTAACAATTAAAACTGAGATTCATCTCGGGCTCTGTAAAGTCTATAAACTAATAAATGAATGATTTGTCGTTAAGAGTTGTTCGCTGGATGTTATGCGGGATTTATGTCTATATACAGGGTGTCCCAGAATTGCCGTACAATCTCTCGTAGGCAGGTAGAAGGAGTAAAACTGAGTCGAAAAGTCCTGAACCATTTTTTTCTATTATTTATAATAAAGGAGTAATT
>NW_018020872.1:61222-75748 GCF_002006095.1 Pseudomyrmex gracilis | reverse complement strand
AGAATATATACTGATTAGAATATAAAAAGCCTCTATAGAAAAACATATATATCTCACTATCGAAAAAGACTATATTCTTAAATTAAGAATATATTCTTAATTTTAGAAGAATATCATCTAAGATCTTTAACAAGATTTTTCAAGTATAAAATCTACTTATAAGAATATAATTTTTTCGGTGTAATCGAATTCACGTTTTTCACTTGAGTTTTGAACTGTAATTACAATTCTAATAATCATATAGGATGCTAAATTTGCATTTCGTATATGAAGAACTCCGAATATCCGCCCAAATTAAATATATTTATTAATTAAATATATATATTAAATATATTTAAATATATTTTATCTCTCTTAGAGTTTTGACCAAATTTTTTGGCGCGAAGTATTTTTTTTTTTTGCATCTTCTCTTTTTTTTTTTTTAACTTCCACTGTGAGATTTTGGTTTATTTTATTGAAATAAAACCTACCTGCGCCTTGGCCGAAACACGCGACTTTCGACCCGGCCGGAATTTGGCCGCGAGCTCGTTTCGCAGCCAAAGGGCTGCCACGGGCTCTCTCTCTCGAGAGATCCGTTCGCCGCTGAAATTGAATCAATTAGGAGAGAGCGTTTTTTTTTGTCACGTAATTTACGGCGACAACGACGCCCCGAGGGTTATCGCGAATTATTGCACGATATTAAAGGATTGCGCGCCGCTATTATCCGCGATTACGACACCAAACTCCGACGCTCTCGACTGCGCGATCCAATTAGAAAAACATTTCGCGCTGCGGCGAACGGAATAATTATGCGTTCGCGTCGAGAAAATACACAGATCGAACTTCTCTAGTCAAGATATAATATACAATATAAACGTAATATAAGCGGTTTTGTTACGTAAACGTTGGGAAATTGCACAATGTTCTCCGCGAGGGTGTCGATTACTCTTAACAAAAAGAATTTTTAAACAACAAAAAGAATCTCAGTTTTAATTGCTAAAAAGAATTTTGTTGGCGTGATAATTTGCTTGTCATCCTGAATTCCTTGTTTAATCGTTCGTTAATGAAGTTACGAGTCGTTTGTTGCGCGGAGACGTTTGAACGAAGAATATCTTTTTTTTTCTCAACTTTTTTAACCTTTTCCAGACACATCGAGTATGTCTGGAAGAAATAATAGAATTTTTTTTATATTTATATTACTTTTTTTTGATATGTTAAATAATAAAATATATAATAATAAATAATAAAATAAATAATAAAATAAAGAAATAATAAAATATAAGGACTTGAAAACTTCTGTGATGATATTCTTCTCTCTCTCGCGACGTTGTTTTTATGTGTACACAGAAAAAAAAATGGAGTTGCTTTAATTAAAGTTGATGTCACGGGCTGCCACAAAAATAAATAGTTCATTCAATTGCGTGTGCGATTAATTAATTTAACGTCTAGATTCTTAAAGCAACTATCTGCTGTGTGTAGTGCAACAATATTGATGTTGCGTCAACAGGATATATTTCAATCAAACCGATACTGTTGATTCAACATCATTTTTTTGTCCGTGTAATTAATGTGACAACGTTAGCATTTTCGAAATTCGCTCTCTGATTCTTACGACTGAGAAATCTCGATTAAATTTCGAGCGAGTCGTTGGTTATCGCGAAGAAAACGAGGAAACGCACACACACCCACACATTTGCACAAGTGTCTGTCTCTACGATAGCGTGTACGCTATTGACACACACAGGGTCGCATAAATAATCCGATAACGGCAAGGAGAAACGTCAGGGATACGAAGTATAGAATTACGGAAGTGGTACAAGTTAGCTCGAAGAGTTTATATTGACGACAGCTTAATCAGTGAACTGTCGAACGCGGTCACGTTTCAGCGGTTACGGTCGCGCAAGTAGAACGCGCGCGATTCTTCTCGAACTTCGTGTTGAACGAAGCGGTTAGGTGTTAATTGAAAATGTAAACGGAAAAACATTATATGCGCGCGAACGGATATTTTTATAATTGTTAATATGTGTATAATTGATCTTATATCTCACTTTATATTTCATTATTACAAATTCTCATTAATTCTGCCACCGAAAAAATTGTATTCTTGTTTTGAGGATATCCCACTTACTTTAAATATACTTTATACTAAGATAGGCGCCAAGAAGAGTTTCTTATTTTAAGAGGAAAATCCTCTAAATAGTAATATTGATAAGAATATATACTGATTAGAATATAAAAAGCCTCTATAGAAAAACATATATATCTCACTATCGAAAAAGACTATATTCTTAAATTAAGAATATATTTTTAAAAATAAAGAATATATTCTTAATTTCAGAAGAATATTATCTAAAATCTTTAAGAAGATTTTTTAAGTATAAAATCTTCTACTTACAAGAATATAATTTTTTCGGTGTGTCATCTCTTCATTTTTTCCGTTGTTAGTTTTAGCGAATCAAGTTTTGCTCAAATGAATCCCGTTGTTTAAAATAATATTGAATTTATAAATTTCTAAAAGAAGAACAATCGTTGAGATATATATTATCGTTTTAAATCCCGAGTCGAAATTTAGCGTCTACATTGAATCTTAATTTTTGAAAAAAGGAAATTTCGGACGCGTATAGCAGCGTCAAAGTAGCATATACTTTTTTTCTTACTCCTACTTTGAGCCTATCAGAGCCTATCGGAGCCTGCAATGCGCAGTCTGATCTGAGAATTGAACCCTACTTTAAAACTTTAGCAGGAAAAAAGGAAATTTCGGACGTATAGCAGCGTCAAAGTAGGATCTACTTTCTCTCTTACTCCTACATAAAAAAAGAAGAATTGAGGTTTAATGTAGACGCTAAATTTCGACTCGGGATATCTCAGAATTTAAAAAAGTCATTTAAGAAGAAGATTTTATTAAATATATGTGGGAACCGTGTGAATAGGTTGTCGAATAGGTAAAAAAAAAAGGAAAGATTGAAATAATTCACCGATACTTACGGTTATAAAATCGAGTATAATTGTACGTTGTATGTTAACAAATGAAATGATTCCTCGCGGATACAATCTGTCGCCTCGATCCGTCGACGGTTGCCGGTGATCTCTCTGAACGATCCTATCGAGCGTTATCTTCCGGCCTTTTGAGAAATGTTTTTCTTGAAGATCATTGGCTAAATCCGCTCGCATGTTGTATACAATATATTAAAAAATTTAACCGATCGATACCTAATCGATACGGCGTGGGAAAAAGTTAGACAAATATTTGTCGCCAGGACACGGTCGTGCAAACAAAATACAAATTCAAGCTGAGAACTTTTCGGCCGTCGTATGAACATTCGAAAATAAGATACAATACGCAAAATACATTTTCATTTCTTACAATAATTCTTCTCTACGTATATAAAATTAAATGTCCCGTAATTCAACTCTCAATTACTTCTCGTATCTCCAAAAAACAAATTGTTTTCTCTCACAAACTTCTTCACTCGCGTTTCCACTCTACTACTTGTGCGATTAGATGCAGCGATGGATGAAGAGCGACATATGTCACACCCTCTTACGCCCATCGCACGCGTGCGTAAAATGGAAACAACCTAAACTGTTACGTACGCGTGCCATTATGTGATTACGCGCGCATCAGCGTGCGTACTTTTCGCTCAAGCACCAGACTTTTTTCCACAATGCGGGGATGGGGAAAGGACAATGTGGAAATTCAAATATGGAAGTATATACTTTTTTTTTTTTTTTTAGTTGTCACGCTTATAAAACAGCGACACAACCTTCTTTGTGCGCGTATATCGTTGGAATATGTACTTGCAAATTGTTTCGGTAATCAGTCGCGGTCTCGCGACAATTGTTAAATATAGACGATAGAAAAATAACGCGGTGGCAGATTTGCCGCAGCGGAAAGCGAGAAAAGCGAACAAAACCGTCGACCGACTGTTGGGAGACTTGCGAACAAGAAGCAGAGGAGAAAAGTACGAGAAAGAGAGTAAAGAAGGAAGGAGGAAACAAAAAAATATAGCGTGAATCGCTGGCCAAACGGCGCCAGCCGTCAGCCTTTCTTTACATTTCGCAGCAATGCTGGCTTCCTCTCTTTCTCTTGACTCTCCCCAATGCCTTTTTCCTCCCTCGATCATGCTCGACTTCTTCTCAGTCGACTTCTCTCTCTCTCTCTCTCTCTGTCTCTCTCTCACTCTCTTTCTCTCTTTTTGTCTCGTTGCTTCCGCTATTTTTTTTCTTTTCTTTCCGCGACCCTATCACTAAATTTTATCTTCCGACATGGACTTGAAATTTCTCGGATTGTAAAATATATTCGAGATATTATGTACAAACGAGAAAATAGTTCCATAAAGTATACGTAAATATATTATTTCCAACTTTGTAAGATCGAAATGTCTAGATAACTATTCGGTTCAGAAATATGTAATATACGATATATTTCTTACGATATACTATTTTTGTTCCGTTGAAATTCTTTTCTTTATTCAATAGCAGTATAAATAATCCTTTTTCTTCTTTTTTTTTAAACATCACAAAATCGCTTGTTTACGATTGCTTTCATATATATATGATTCCATCTATTAAGCCTTTAATAATCCGAATTTGTGTGAGTATAAGAAAATTGATTTGACGTGAAACGAGCAAAAATATCAACTCCCAAATGTAAATTAACAAATGGATTTACAATTTTCAAAGATGTTATTCTTTTGTTATTTATTTTTTTTTACACTCGCGATAAACAAATCTCTGCGATTACAAAGGAGAGACGACAGAACAAGATGCGTACGCGCCACATTGTGGCTAAAAATGAAATTTTTAAATAGACTAAGAGAACGTCTAAAGGATCTAAATTTTGTTCACTGATGCCGTGTGAAAAAATAAAAATGAAACTTTACGTTAGTTTTGCGAAACGTTTCGATCGGTTTATTTTGATCATATGTTCAGCCAATTGAAAATTTTCATTCCGTATACGTATAATAAATTTTTATTTTTTGGATTTATTTCAATCTTAATTTACTTTGAATATTTAGAGCTTGTTTTATTTATAAAAGAATATCGATATATTGGTATGCATAATAAACATATAAAATATGACACATATATGTCAGTATGTGACTTCGAAGTTACACGAGACGTTACAGAGCGTTGCGAATCAGCAAAACCAGGCTATATTTGAACTTTATTTTTTTTTTTTTTACCGACTGAGTCGACTTTTGACATCGGTTTGTAGTATTTGGTTAATAAAAACAGTTATGCAATTTATATATGGAAAACAAATTGCATCCCCAGATTCGGGACAACATAAAGAACAATAGGGAGCTTTCAGAAATGCGTTTCAAAGGTTAGTGTAAATAAATAGTATGTTGGAAGTATACAGGATCACACTTTCGTAAATATTTCAGCACACTATTCATTTCACACTAAACTTTGAAACGCATTTCTGAAAGCTCCCTATTGTTCTTTATGTTGTCCCGAATTCGGGATGCAGTTTGTTTTCTATATATAAATTGCATAATTGTTTTTATTAAGCAAATATTACCACAACATATGACGGTCAAAAGCCGCAAATTCAATCGATAAAACAAAACAGCTTTAAGATTCCCTTGAATGAAGTAATTATGTTTGAATCAAGTAATCTCTCACATAAATTTGTTTTTTTTTTTTTTTTTTTTTTCCCGTGTAAAAATGTGTGTCCTTCTGTTTTTTTCTCGTTTTCTCTTTCAAAAATTATTATTAGTTTTTTTTCTGCTTTTGCGTGATTACTTCAATCTGGTGACGCTAAAACTGTATGCAAAGTATCGTCGGGGATACTCTCTCCGACGATCGAATATAAATGTGCGCCGAGCGTGTTTTCCTCGCGTCGATCCATCGCGACGTGCACACATATATATATACACGTATGCAGCGCAGTGGTCCGGTGAAGCTCGGGTTTCAATTGCTCATTAGTGAAGACGTTAGAACGAAATAACGCGAGACACCGGTACGGGCGGATTCGAGATTCAGAAGTTGGTTGAACAGGTTTCGCGTTGGCGACCGCGCGAGAAGCGTCAGAGTTTCTCAACCACCTTCGTTCGTCGACAGCCGTTAATTTTAAAGCCGTTAGCGTAGGATTTGAGAAACGATCCGTCGAGACGTATGTGTAATTTCAAAACGCGCTTCGCGACGGATAATTTGAGTGACAAGCGAGGAAAATTTATACAGTGGTCTTCAAAGGACGGACGCTGACTTCATTGCTGGCTAATTGGCCGCATTAATTCTTTATCAAGACACGCATCTCCGGGCTTAAGCAGAGTCTGGGACGTGAGAAGGTTTTGAAATATACACAAATCAATGAGAGGACGTGATATTTGCGCATTTTTTTTGTGTTCCACGCGCTTGATTCTCTATTTTGTGGAAATTTATATACATTATAAAAAAACACTCACTTGTAAAAATTTACAAGTTGAATTTCGTTACATGTGTATGTATATATATACACGTACAAATTTCTACTCAAAACATCTTGAGAATGGCTCGTAAGGCCTTATACATATCTTGTTGGTAATTTCACGAGCCTTAAGTCATAATTGTTTATATACATTATATATATATATATAGCGTGTGTCGATAAAAGTATAAGAGAATCTTTGATGATAGTCTTCGATTATAATCAGACGTACAATGTTCAAAGTGTGCTTTAATTACGTACACTGTTTGCTTTTGCAAATTACGAAAGGATTATGAATTAATTGGCAATTATCAATAGCAAACAACTGACTATTACTCGGCACGTGATGATGCGCGCGTTAAACATCTAGAACGCGGAAGTGAAATGTGTCGCTTATATATATATATCGCACGCTCTCATGTGATAAACAATTAATTGGAGCAAATTACATTTACGTAAATTACGTAACTGACTCGTCGTTTGATCAGCATAATGGAATAAAGGAACAATGTGCGTAGCACCGTGCGCCAAAAGTAATTTTCGCGTTAACAATATGACAATTACACGCTAATTTTTTTTTTGGCAACAAAGTATGTGACTTATTTACCGCTAAAAAATTAATTTTCTCGCAAAATCATTAAAAATTCTATTAGACGTGTGCTCTTCTAAGCCGCGCGTGTGATCATGCGTGTTTATTAATTAAACATTGTTTTTTTTTGTTTTTTGTTTTCAAAAAATGTATCTCGAACGCTAGACTGTGTGGAATAAAAAGGAGAACAGAGAGTTGATTTTGCGAATAATAATCTTGCTCTTTTTGATTAATATGAAATTTGTTATGATCAAAATATACAATTAACAATAGGTGAATCTCGCGAGAAACGTCGGTTCGTATTCTCTTAAATTCGTTCGCCCGTGGCGGTGTAAAATTACGCGCGCCGCAAAATCGATTAAACCCACCGCAAGAGTGCAAAATGATACATAATTTATTTCTTCCATTGTTGCAGGTGAGTACCAAGGCAAGATCCAAATCCAAACCACCTCCGCTGTTGCCTGCGGCTGACACGCGATTACACTTCCTCCTCGTCTTTTTCCCCTTAACTCGTGAGTGAGTACAAAGCGGTTCTAGAGTCCAAACGCTATGTTAGCAAATAACAAGTCTACGTCTACGCGTAATCTACACGGAACTATCTCCGTGCGCGTAAGTCACGTTGACAATACATAATCTACATATAGATAACATTTAGTACAGTTTTTCCCCTTCTCTCGTTTTCGGAGTGGATTTTCCAAGAGGAAACAACATTTTCGATCTGTGATTAGTTTTATTCTTTTGAATAATTTGCATATTTTTTTTTTGCTTTTGTCAGAAATGCAGAAACTAAATGAATTTACGTACACCTATTATTATCTCGTTTTTCATATGATTAAAATGTGATTTGCATATGATATTTGAGTTTGTCGCGGAGAGAATTGTTATTCGAGAGAAAAATACGAGTTTTAATTAAATAAATAACGTAATTATTAATTACATTTTTGCGCAACGATAAAAATGAAAAAAACACAACTAAACGTAGCGTATGTCACACATCGCGTTAAATAATTTATCAAACAAATCAAACACATAGTTTAAAAAAAATACAATACAAAAAAAATACAAATCAAATACATAGTTTATTGTAATTTCGCGATTCACGCGCAGTTCAACAGAAACAGAAAAATGTTCTCTTTCGAGAAAAATTGCCGGTAGAGTGATTTCATAAATCTCTCGGATAAATCATCGCGGCGCAGAAGCGGCGCGCGGTTATTTCGGAAGTCGAGTCGAGAAAACGAACGAATAAACCTCTCTCTCCGCGCGATGTTATGTATAAAAGCGCCACACGACGATTTATACGATATTATGCTGCATGCGTCTCTCTCGCGAGAAAGAAGAAATTACGGCTACTCGATCGCCACGACATTTTTTGATCACGATGGAGACATATAGCGACGCGACGCGACACGACACGACACGACATCAGTTTGATCGATGAAAATTGATCTAATCAATATTAATGAGTTACACGCCAATCGGTGGAACGTATACACGATCATTATCGCATTCCGGGTGGCATTATAATTCGCGTTATAAAGTATCGAGTAATGCATACTAATCGTTCGCATGGGACGCGGTGCACGATTATATATATATATATCGCTCGCCGTAAAACTCGCGTCGTACATATCTACATACTTCAAGTTCGCGTCGCGCGATCAACTTCGGCGACTTCAATCGAGAATGTCAAAATCCGAGAGGACGTATCGACGAATAGGCTGGGAATTGAAGCAGAGAGAAAAAACTATTTTTAAAAAATATACTATAAAATGTAAAAAACAAATGCAAGCGCGCGCTTTCTTTGTTTTCTTTTACAATAAAATAATTTCATTGAAAAATTTAGAAATTATTCTTTCTGTTTTCACTTGATTACTTTGAAGAGATAAATAAACGATAAAAACAAATGTTGAGAACGGGGTAAGGCAATATCTGACACTTGATAAATGATTAACGCCTTTTCAAGAGAGACAGCATCGTGTGTAAGTTCATGATCGTAAAAGCGATACGTGCACACTTACTTGTTACAAGCGTGTCTTGTTTACTTTAATAACTATAAAAATTCTGTGGTTATTCAAGTCACTCAATATTAATATTATCCCTATTTTTGAAGGTTGGAATCCCCCCTTCCATTTATGAATAACTTTCTTATCCAAATTTATAATTTAATTGCCTGACAGGCAGTTGCACTTTTACTAACTTTATACAAAAATCATCCCCACTTATTATTTTTTATCTCACAGAAATTTCAAGATCAATCTCTTTACATTCTTAATAATTATGACAATAATCATCCCACCTGTCTCTATAATTAACATTAAAAGAATGAAAATACTAATTACACATTTCTCAATTAACCAAACAGGATGAATTGTTATAATAATTTATTTAAAACATCAAATATGATTTATATACTTTCTTACTTGCTCCACCATTTTACTAATAATTAGTTTTATTTTGAATAAAACTAAAATCTCTTTCAAATTTTTCCAACACACACTTAAAAAAATTTCATTTAATATTTACAACTATAATAATAAACTTAGCAAGAATACCACCATTTTGTTTTTTTTTTTTTTTTATCTTCAAACAATTGTTTTTTTTTTTTCAAGAAATCAACATAAAATAAGTAATACTCGTAACCAGCGTCACGTGTTGCAACTCTTGTAAGATATAAATAAATTTTATCTACGGCAATTATCAACGCGGATATACATACCAACAAGAAAATAATTTAATGAATTATTTTTATGAATCATAAAAAAATATCAGAGATATACTTCGAACCGAGTACAGTTTTTTTCCTGAGGTAGATAACAGCTCACTTTACGATAAAAAACACTTCTCTTTTTTTTTTTTTTTTTTCGATTGTGCCAGTAATTATCAGCGCTCGCTCTGCGTGTTCCTCGCGTTCGCGTTTTTCCTCTTTCCGAGGAACTGGAAAGTCCACGCACGTTTATTTTCGTGCCCCCCTTTCCCGGTTTATAATAATCGAGAAGCGCGCGCTATTCACCGACGTAAAGGTAATTTCAGTTATGGCGGTGCGTGCACGCACGTATATATGTTCGATATTCAACACACTAACAACCGGGGCAATTACGACGGGTTAAAAGTTAATTGCATCTCGTGCGAAGAAGAAGAAAGGGAGCGGAGTTACGCGCTCAGATGCGCGATATAGAGAAAATGCTCAAATATTTGGAGATTACGAAGCTATTTCGTCTAACATAATCGACACGTAACGAGCAGGAACGTTTTTTTTTTTTGTTTTTTTCGTGAACGTTTCTTTTTTTGCGAGAGAATGATCGATAGTACGTTACAACGTACATTGTTAATTATTTCGCCCGCGCTTGTCACATAGATGACATAACTTTTTTTTTTACGCGTATACCATCACTCAGTTTTTGATCAGTTTGTTAAAAAAATATTGTAGTAAAGTTTTCATCATCAAAATTAGTCCGAAAGGACGTATATATATATATGTCGGAACAATTAATTATTGTCAAAATTTTTGTCAGACTAATTTTTATGATCAAAATCTTAACTATAATACTTTTTTAACTGATAAAAAATTGAGTACTGATCAAAAACTGGGACGGTACTTTTGTTTCGTATAATTTTCTTTTCTTTCATCAAACGCCACGGGGTTTGACGTTTTTATTATTGAACTTGCAATCTCGTTTAGTCATCATCAACGAATCGTAGTAAACATATGTATATTTGATGCGGACGGAATATCTCGTTACCGAAGAGATTAAATATCAATTCAACGTTCTGAATCTTTAATAATCGTGCTGTCAGAGTTTTTAACGAACCAACCATGTATTTATACGAACAATCTGGATGGTATCTTTTTGACGGTTTATTCGTTTATTCAATTACGACACATTGACGCGACAATCTCGACGGAAATGAAGCTGCCTTATAAACTTGTCGCAATCTTAATTGAAAATTATGGAGTTCCACACGCAAGTGCAATGTGTTGCCGCTTGCATTCCGATATGCGTTGTGGTGTGACACTGAAAGTGTTCAATATTTTGCTCTTTTTAACATAACAATGAATTTTCGAAGATGTATCCCTCAATTTTACTGGAAATACGCCATTTATATTGCTAACAAAACAAATATTTTTCTTTATTTTATTGTTACACGTACTCTGTCAAAAACATACAATACAATGACAAATGATTATCCGACTCCAAAAATTGAAATCTAGCGCAAGGAATTTATTGATGGTTGGTTACACCTGTGGATTTCATTAAAGAGACCGTTACTACCGATCGTCTCCCGCACGAAAGGGTCATTGAGAGGCACGCTTTGAAAGCCCGAAAAGCCACAAAAGACAGTCCCTTATGTGCCGCTTGAAATTGTTGAGCCAGCTGTTACGATGCGCCGCATCCTTCTCTCTACTTCCTTTTCCCTGTTTGCTTCTCTCGTCCTAAGTCTCCGTCCACAAACGTCTATATACCTCTCCTCTATGCACCTCTAAAACCTGTGAGTGCATTCCAGCCACCTGCTGCAAAACGAAATTGAAGACCCTTATTTGGCCTTTATCCGCCTGAACAACCGAAGAAAGCGCTATCACATTTATTTTACACCGAAAAAATTGTATTCTTATTTTGAGGATATATCCCACTTACTTTAAGTATATTTTATACTAAAATAGGCGCCAAGAAGAGTTTCTTATTTTAAGAGGAAAATTTTCTAAATAGTAATATTGATAAGAATATATACTGATTAGAATATAAAAAGCCTATATAGAAAAACATATATATCTCACTATCGCGAAAAAGACTATATTCTTCAATTAAGAATATATTCTTAAAAAGAAATATATATAAAGAATATTTAAGAATATATTCTAAATTAAGAATATATTCTTAAATAAAGAATATATTCTTAATTTCAGAATAATATCATCTAAAATCTTTAAGAAGATTTTTTAAGTATAAAATCTTCTACTTACAAGAATATAATTTTTTCGGTGCACGGATAATATTATTAATAGCTACACCGAAAAAATTATATTCTCGTAAGTAGAAGATTTTATACTTAAAAAATCTTCTTAAAAATTTTAGATGATATTCTTCTGAAATTAAGAAAAGCCTCTATAGAAAAACATATATATCTTACTATCGAAAAAGACTATATTCGTAAAGAATATATTCTTAATTTATGAATATAGTCTTTTTCGATAGTGAGATATATATGTTTTTAATTAAGAATATATTCTTAATTTAAGAATATAGTCTTTTTCGCGCGCGATAGTGAGATATATATGTTTTTAATTAAGAATATATTCTTAATTGAAGAATATAGTCTTTTTCGATAGTGAGATATATATGTTTTTCTATAGAGGCTTTTTATATTCTAATCAGTATATATTCTTATCAATATTACTATTTAGAGGATTTTCCTCTTAAAATAGGAAACTCTTCTTAGCGCCTATTTTAGTATAAAATATACTTAAAGCAAGTGGGATATCCTCAAAACAAGAATACAATTTTTTTGGTGTGAAACTTTTACACACGCGTATTTACTGTGTAAATCAACCATAACTGGTGTAATTGAATGTTTACTCAAATCACCAACTATCTAACGATTGTTTGATCTATTCTAAACTTTATAAACGCGTAATTCCCGGGTTTATATATCTCCCGATTAACAACGTCTCAATTAACGATAACAGTACTTCCGTCTCGCTTTTGATCAAACGCGCCGCGACGCGCTCGCGGTTGCGGCTGCGGCTATGATGGGACGCGCGTAGATGCCACCGGCGAGATACTCGAGAGAAGACACGCGTTCTTGTGTGTGAGGAGGTTACGGGTTGGGAGACGGTGTGTTCGTGCTCTCTCGATGCGACACGACGCGACGCATCTCACATGCTATACACAGGGGAGAGAAACAACGGGCCGTGTTCGTGTGCCGTCGGCGTCTTTGATGCGGCCGCACTCGCGCGCGTGTGTGCGTCGCGCTCGGCAGTGGCGACGAGGGAGAAGTGGCGCTGCCGAAGAATGCACCTTGCATTCTCCTCCCGTTCGCGTTGTCTCTTCCTCTCTTTTCCGCCGGAGATGTTGAGACCGATCCCTCTTGTGCGAGTCCTCTCGAGCGTTTTCACTGTGTGTGAGATCGAGAAAGACAACGCAAATCTCTTTACCCCTGCTTTTTTTTATAGAATAGAATTAATCTGAAATTGAGGATCTCGAAGAATATTTTGAGAAAATATTATAATTCGCGCGCGCGGGAAATCTCTTTATCGTTGAGTTGAAACTAATGTCGCAAAACTTTGTGACAAGAAGTCGCGATTTGCATCCAACAATCCGTTATTTATGAATTTTCCTCGTTTTTCCTATAATAGCGTTGTGTTTCTACAACCTGGGGGGGGGGGGGAAGGGAGGCAATTCAATTTACGAATGTGTTCCAAAGTACCGCACTTTTGTGGGAAAACGGGCGCGCGTATTGCCCGCGCCGACTCCAGAACAATGAAAGTAGTGACAGTGACGAAGAATTTACCTCCTCTCGGCGGGAGGTGGTCGTCTTCTCCCCCCCGGAACGGCATTTTTCAAGGCGCCGCGACGCGGCCGCCACCGTCGGCAGAAAGCCATCTTTCTCTGCGAAAATCGAGCGCGCCTTTCCGGAAAATCTCGCGCCGGTCCGTTCTTCGACGGTGACGAAACGCGGACGAAAATTGGCTTGCGAACGTTCGTCGTCGCCGTCTCCGGCGAACACCTTCATCCTCGGCGCGCTAACAAAATGCATCAGTCGGACGCAATTGCGCGCGAATCTCGAACGAACCTCTCTCGCGAAAGATCATCGCGCGAACTTTTCTCTCCTTGCCATTTTTCCTCCGTTGAACTCATTGACGTAGGAAAAGTTTGCGAAAGCTTGGAACCGTTGGAGAAGTCGCTTTTATTCGAGAGAGGGGGGGGGAGAGAGCGAGTCCCCTTCCCCCCACAAGTATTTCAAAGTGGACTTGTTCCGAGGCAAAAGTTTGCCGATGAAGATACAAACAATGGCGCGTGAAATTGACAGATGGAAGATAGAGCGAAGCAATCAGTGCTAATAATACACCGAAAAAAATTGTATTCTTGTTTTGAGGATATATCCCACTTACTTTAAGTATATTTTATACTAAAGTAGGCGCCAAGAAGAGTTTCCTATTTCAAGAGGAAAATCCTCTAAATAGTAATATTGATAAGAATATATACTGATTAGAATATAAAAAGCCTCTATAGAAAAACATATATATCTCACTATCGAAAAAGACTATATTCTTAAATTAAGAATATATTCTTAATTTCAGAAGAATATCATCTAAAATCTTTAAGAAGATTTTTTAAGTATCATATCTTCTACTTACGAGAATATAATTTTTTCGGTGTATGATTATTTTGCAAACGAAAATTCTCTAGATTTGTGTTCCAAATTGATTTATTTCGCAGTCATCCCTCTTTTACAGTTATTTTCCACATATATACAACTTTAAAGTTTACGCGCGGAGACAGAGAGATAGAAAAAGTTCTTTATTGTAAAAAAAAAAAAAAAAAAA
>NW_018020872.1:58606-61023 GCF_002006095.1 Pseudomyrmex gracilis | reverse complement strand
TCTCTCTCTCTCTCTTTCTCTCTCTCTCTCTCGATTTCTCTCGTTTCTTTGTGCGTCTTATATATACGACGCTACGTATTCGCGCAGCTGCAACTTAGCCGGCAGGTGATAGGAACACATGCCGCATGGACCACGTTGAGCAGCGCATTCCTTCTACTTGACACAAGGCAAAACTCGCTCCCGATGAAGACGTTCACTTGGTCAAGCACGAAGTCTTGGCGACTCTTTGCGCTGAAAGGATTTAATAATCTTCTTTAAGACGCAGTCTAGGAGAAGCGCTTCTACGCGCGCAAAGTGCGTTAAAAAGTGGATACGCAACACTAAAAGTGACTTGAAGTACGCTAGAAAAATTATTGCGTAGAATTTTTCTGATAAACCGTGTTATTTTTTTTTTTTTTTTTTTTGAAGAAACGAACTTCTGTCACGCACGAGATATTTGACAAACGAGATTTTACGCTTCCATTTGAAGCGGAAACGCGCGAGATAATATAGAACCGTTTTTTGATGCGTGTGTTTCCGTAATACCACGTAATCTCGCGATAATCTCTAGTTTGAAGCCATCACACTCTCTCTCTCTCTCACACACACACACACACACACACACACACACACACACACACACACACACACACGAATGCGCGCGCGGAGTAGCGCGGACGAGTGCGGGATAAGTATAAGAACCTTTGGCCGCTATTAATCTCAGCTATCATAGAGTACGTATAGCGGTTCGGGATAACCGCGAGAATCAATCTGAGTTTTTATGCAGTAGATAAATACAGTGGAAGATGAAAAGCTTGAGATTATCTGTACCACATGATAAAAAATAGCCTTGTATTAACATAACAGAAAAAGACTCTTAAATAGCGTCTTAAAAAATAATCACCGAAAGCAATAAGGGTTTTATGGGCTATAAAATCGAGGCTTCTGAATGCTTTTCTTAGTCTTTGAGAGAGAGAGAGAAAGAGAGAGAGAGAGAGAGAGAGAGAGAGAGAGAGAGAGAGAAAGATTCTGAATCTCTCATGTTCTTCGACTGTGAATCTCCGATTGTTTGGAAAAAAACGTTTCGTCGCTATGTTCAACGAATGCGATATATATTTCCGTTTTTGCTCAAGAAACCTAGCTCCTCTTCCAACATCCCGCAACAGGTCTTTTCTTCTTTTTTTTTTTTTTTGATTGGCTGATCGAGCCTCGATTTAGATACCTACCGACTCTATCCTTTCTTTTTCCTGTTTCTTTCTAGCTTGGGCTTTTAGGATCAACAACCTAAACTTAAACTGCAACATAATTTTGTTATCGTTAGAATTCTAATCTTTTTTTTGAGTTAAACGATAAATTAAAGTCAGTAGAAAGTTTAAAAAACTTAAGACTTAAGGCTCGTCGAAATTGTCAACAAGAAATATAAAGGCCGTACGAGCCATTCGCAGGATGTTTGTGCGGAAACTGTGCGTGTATATATATGTATATATACATATATATATATATATATACACATGTAACGAATTCTACTTGTAAATTTTTTACAAGTGAGTGTTTTTTGAATTGAAATCTCAATTCTTAAATTCACACGGGATGCTGGATTTGCATCACACATACGAAAGACCCCGGATACCCCCCTAATTAATTTTTAAAATATTGCGAAAAAAAAACTGAACTTGCGAAAAAAAAAAATATATATATATATATACACGCACAGTTTCCGCACAAACATCCTGCGAATGGCTCGTACGGCCTTATATATTTCTTGTTTAAAAAAACTTGTTTATTTTTAGCTAAGCCTAATTGTGTAATCGCTGAAAAACAAACTTACACAATATATATCCTCGAACTTATTCCTCTTTCACCCGGAATAAGAACCGCGTTGATGCGGCAGAGAAAAGAATATGAGCGCTCGCGAAATGTGTCTCGATACATACGTACGTACAGAGTTGCCCGTACAGAGAGAGAGTCCGGAGGTAAAGAGGGAGGTGAAGAAACGGAAAAAAAAAAAAA
The DNA here is from genome assembly GCF_002006095.1 of Pseudomyrmex gracilis. Lineage (NCBI taxonomy): Eukaryota > Metazoa > Arthropoda > Insecta > Hymenoptera > Formicidae > Pseudomyrmex > Pseudomyrmex gracilis. The sequence goes on along the minus strand of NW_018020872.1, from coordinate 59,034 downwards.
GAAGTCACCGGTCAGATGGTCAGGCCTCATTAGCGAGATAAGTTCCGCGAAGAAGTTTTGCAGTTGGTCTTCTCTCTCTCTCTTGCTCTCTTTCGCCGGCACATAAATGCGTATACACGCTTCTCTCGCGGTCTCTCTCTCTCTCTCTCTCTCTCTCTCTGTCTCTCTCTCTGTCTCCTCCTCCACCCCTTCCCTTGCTCCGTCGACCGCGCGGGAACCTCCAGGCTTTATTAACATCCGCCATTATCGTTTTAGCCGCGCGGCGTTGCATTTTTATTTTTATCTTTACCTTCGAGATACCGCTCTCGCGCTCGTTCAATAATCGCCACGAGAAAGTATAGGAGCGCAGCGGCGGCGGCGGCGGCGGCGGCGGCGGCGGCGGTTGTTTTCTCTACTTGTGCTCGTCCTCGTCGCGGTATGCTTTCCCC
>NW_018020872.1:54567-58581 GCF_002006095.1 Pseudomyrmex gracilis | reverse complement strand
TTCTCTCTTCGACCTTTTCATTTAACCCTCGGTGCCGACCGCACGGAATTCCGAGAGAACTTCGAATTATGCTACTCGTCCTTCCACCCCCCCCCCCCCCCCCCCGTTCCTCTTCCGCCTCTTTTTGCCGGCCGCCGAGCCGACACCACACGATAGGGCAGTTTGATAATCGATACAGTCGCGTGTACTCTCACAAGGGCTGTTTTGGAAGGACGCGTGATTGCAGACTTGTCGGCAGAGTTTCGACGCAAAAACACAAGCGCCACGCTGCGGGTATTATTTTTGCACAAAACACCGTATTGACTCTCTCACAGAGCTATTATCCCCGATATGGATTACCAAAAACGCGCGGAAAGCTTTTGATACGAATATTTGCAATAATTCTGACTTTTTTTTTTTTGAATTTTTTTTTTCCATGTTATAAAACTGAGATTTTGACCATTTGTTTTTATTTTGTTGTTTTATCGAAAACAACGGCCTGGTGTGTGTTTCTTCCGCATATAATCCTAACGCGTCGTGCTGGCGACTCGAGCGATATAGCAATTGAATAGTTTATGACTCGTGCTTCCCTCGGCGGCGGCGGCGGCGGCGGCGGCGGCGCGGTCGCTCGCGGCCGCAATTGTGCCGAGAATGCGCGCCCGGTCGGCGAAATGTCTTTCCGCGGGATATAAGGAAGACAATTGAACGTCTGGAATTGCCGGCGAACTCACGGGGATTCGCACTTGCACAGTGTGGAAATAACGCTTCCTTGCGGCGCTTTAGCTTTCCCATACTTTCTTTATGGACGGTGATAATGGCGTAACTGTATGCGGAGAAACGTAACGATAAATTTTACGCGCATTCCCAAGTGCCACAACGGAAACTCCGCGTAAACGATTGCGACATTCGTTCTGATGTCTAAGTTTTTTAAGAGACGCGCGTTGCAGCGCGCGTGACTTTCCGCTTAAAGAAATTTGCGTTTCACTTATTATACGTTTGAAACATTTTGACGCAACCGAAATAGATACAAAGATAGATTGGGTCAATCTGAAACAGAAATATCATTTATCAATTTTCAAAATTTGCAATATTTATTGAGTTATTAATTAATGAATGTAACGGCAAGAAGCTGTCACGCCGCTCGCTCTTGTTTTCTCCGCTTTTCGTTGCTGAATTATTGCGTAAGATATTTTTGTTACAACTGAAAATCACACACGCTTACAGAATCCGGATCCATTTGTTAACAACTCGCTAATTATTGCGATTTTTACAAAATGGCAAATGATTTTTCCGTTCAGATTAACTCAATCTATCTTCACACTTCGGCTGTCAAAATTTTTCAAACACTCTGTATAATGTTATACTCTCAGATTACACATCTCTCGACTTTTGATCAATCATAACTTATTGCAAACACGCTTATTTATAAAATTGTTGCATTTTTTTATAAACATTATTAAATAACTTTGTAAACAAAATACACACAATAACAAAAATTCAACGAATGTTGTGTGCAGTCAAAGATGTTCGATACTCGAATGAACAATGAATGTTTGTTTATAATGAAAATAGCCGTTGTCAGGCTGTGTAAAATATTGATTGCAAAACAACTATTGAATTCAAACAAATCGGAGTTTTCTTTCGTCCGAACAGTTTCCGATTCCCGAGTGAATCTGCTGAACTTTGGAATCACCAACGCGTTTGCCATATGCTCTTCCTGTCAAACACATTTGCCTCTCTCGTCGATCGATCGAACTGTCCATGGTGTAAAAATACACTGGTAAGTTATTGCGCATAGAAACGGCACCATATAGTAGAGACAAACTTGGCGAAAATTGTGTGATTGACATATATCTCCAACCACGTTGTCGCCATATAATCGTGTTGCTTTCACGATTTTGGCCAAATCTCTGATTGGTTATTACTGCGCGCATTTTCGAAATAACTCTCATCTATATTTATTTATAAAACTCATCTATATTTTATTCTTACACTCCGTGAAACTGTCACTACTTAATTCTCATCGCCGCGTGACGATGTAAAATTCATTCCGTAACAATATTTACAAATATCGTTTGTTTAAATTTAGTGTGCAAATATAATAATAATAATAAAACGATTTTAAAAGAAAAGGCAGTTCGAGTCTTATACAGGATGTAAGTGTATGTTCTTCATTGTATATTAATATTTATCAAACGTTTCGATCAAATTTTTTGATCTTCATCAGTGACATTCTGAAGGAACAAATTAAAATTAAAAAATATATAAAAATAATACTAGGATTAAAGTAATTATTGCTTACCAAAACAATTCAAAAACAGAAGTCATATCGCTTGTAGTTTGTAATGATGTTGATTTGGCACATGGCTGGTTACAAGCACAACAGTGATATGACGACTTTACAAAATGTACAAGTATATATATATGTTTCTTCCTCACAACGACCGCAAAATTGTAGACCAATCGGAAATGCAAATTAATTTATTCCTTCAGAATGTCACTGATGAAGATCAAAAAATTTGATCGAAACGTTTGATAAATATTAATATGCAATAAAGAACATACACTTACATCCTGTATAAGACTCGTACTGCCTTTTCTTTGAATTATCAATTTTCGACGAGTTATATCAATATTAAAACGATTTTGATTTCTGGCCGAGGAATTTTTTTCGCGATATTTTAAAAGTAGTTAGGAGGGTATACGGAGTCTCTCTCGTGATCCAAATATAGCATCCTGTATGAATTTAAAAATTGAAATTTCAATTCGAAACTCACGTGTAAAAATTTGCACGAACATATATATATATATCTACAAAAATACGCGACAAACATCCAGCGTGCTGTTAAAATAATAAAAAAAATAGATATCCGCAATCTTGCAATTGAGCCGAATCATCGCAAAGATCAAGACCGAAGCGAACGCGATAAGCATCGCGTTAACTGTGACGTTGATATGCTCTCGTTTTGTGTAATTCGCGCTATAAAAGCGCGCATAATAATCGGTCGCCTTCGCAGCGCCGCCGTAATCGCACGACATTACGACGGGAAACGATAAGCGAGACGAGATGCTGATCTCTCTCCCGGACTCTCATTGCCAATTGGGTTTTCAGCGAAATTGAAAGATTGCCGCGACCTGCCTACCCGCGCCACGGCTACCTTATTATCTCGCCTTATTATACTCAATCTTCTCTCACGAAATCGTATATCCGGAATTTCCCAATGAACCCGACGCGACCGAGAGATGTCCAATCATACGCACGCACGCACCGCGCGCGTGTACGTGTGCGTGGCGTACGCCTACGTGGTGTGCGCTACATTTAAATTAAACGCGATCGTCCTGGAGCCCCCAAGGCTTTCCATTCTTCGAAACTGTCGAAATAACATGGAATTAAGTACACCGCGAACGACGCTACAAAATATGATAACTATTAATCACGCGTATCCCGAAAATCGTGATGGGGCGAGGAGGAGACAAATGTAGAGATCTCGCATTGATGTGCGTTAGAGAAGTTTATTTATCTCTCGCGCAACATTCGCGTTAAACAATAATTCTGCAGTAAAAAATGTTAAAATATTTCAAAAAACGATATCAATAGATTTTTTGCGCGATATAATGGAATGTTTCTATCTATTTTGTCTACTTTACGGTCTATCTATTTTGTTATTTCACGCAGTATGTTAGCGATGCTCCCGCGACTATCAGCGTGCAAAAATTGATGACCGATATCTTCGCGATGCAGTTTGCTCCCGGTGTGAGCGAAAACTTCCTCCGACGCGTATTGCGCAAGAATCGCTCGCGCCGCTGGCGTTTTCGCATTTGCATTTACGACCTAGTTTTGCGCGCGGAAGATTTCTTGTGCTGAGGGCCCCGCTCTGCGGTACTTTCGAAATGTCTCGCATATCAAGCAAAACTGCCTGGAGCTGTGATTGAATTAGAATTAAACGTGGAATGAGAATTTGCTTCGACGAATGAATAACTTTAATTAAGCAAACAATTACATTTAGATAATATGTATATATATATATATATATA
>NW_018020872.1:51989-54312 GCF_002006095.1 Pseudomyrmex gracilis | reverse complement strand
ATAATATGATAAATATTTAAAGATATTGTTTGACTCTTTTATTACAAACTTTAAATTTGTAAAAATATTCTCTCTTTACTTTTATACAAGAAAAAGTTAAATAACATTTGTTATTTTGAAATGTTGTTGTAACACTACGTCTTCTTCGGCAGTCAAATGTAACGAATTCGGTAACGATTTAGCACGCCCGAGGGAATAAGCTTCGGGAAGTTTTGTGTTTCTTCGTTTCTTATCCCTCGGATTCTGTTCTCCATCCGTGATTAGTATGACTAACACGCGCAGACGGACGGGCGCGACGGTATAAGGTCACACGAGAGAAGGATCCGGATGATTCACGAAAGTAAACGCGAGTGATCTCACACATTTTCGTCATACCTACAAGCGGCCGAAGAAGAAGAAGAAGAAAAAAAAGAAACGCGATCAACAACGCGCGATGTGTGCGCCGGATGTTAAAGTAAACTCTGGCTTCCGGACGAGCCGAGAGGCTCGGTGTTACGTTCTCTCTCGCAAGTATTCATAAATATAAATTGGACTTTGATTCGACCCCCGTGTGTCGGGTTCGGAGAGGGAGAACGTGAAGGGGGGGGCAGAGACCCGTCTAGCAGATCGAATTCTTCTGCTCCCCCAGAAAGAAGGGATCTTCTACGGGGATGGGGTACTTGCGAAATATTTGGACAAACTTTTTCAGGGAGCAAACTCTCTTTTTTTTGTTTCCGCATCAAGCTGTAAAGAAAATTTACGCAAGCGTGTAAGGCGGGGCTCACAGAGAAACAACATAGTTTCTGAATTAGGATTCGAAGCACTGTGTGCATTTTCGCAACTGTTTTTACAGCTTATAAAAGATTATTTTATTTTTATAACAATTTAACGAAGAGTTCAGGCTGTTGAGATTTAAAATCAACAAACGCGAAGTTTAACCGGTCAGTGAGAATCAACGTTGGATGTTCGTGCAAAATTTAATATATGTGTATATACATATATATAAGGTGTCCCAGAATTGGTGTAACATCTCTCGTGAACAAATAGAAGAAGTAAAACTGAGTCAAAAAGTTTTATACCATTTTGCTAGATTCGCAATAGTTACCGAGATCTTAATTATCAAAGATCTGCGAATAAGCATGCATCGGGCTGTCTTACGCGCGTAAGACTGCCCGCCGCGCTTCGCGCGCTAACGGTGTTACCCATAGCGACATATGGGAGGAGCTAATATAACAGCATATACTATAACATATACATATTAAAATGTAATTGTGCGAAGCGCCGGGCTATCCTACGCGCGTAAGATGCACGCTTATTCGCGGATCTTTGTCCAAAATTAAGATTTCGGTAACTATTGCGAATCTAGCAAAATGGTATAGGACTTATCGACTCAGTTTTCTGTCTTTTACCTGTCTACGAGAGATGTTACACCAATTCTGGGACACCCTGTATATATATATATATATATATATTTTAATATATATATATATATATATTTTATATTTATATATATATTTTTTTTATATATATTTTTAATTTATATATGTATATGTATTTATAACTTTCTTGTGTAAATTTTTACACGCGAATTTTGAACGGAAATATCAAATTGTGCTCATATAGAATGCTGGATTTGCGTCACATATATATGAGAAATGCCCGTTTTTGCCTCTAATTTAATTATATTGCCAAAAAAAAAAAAAACACTCCGGCAAGGAGTCGAATCTGAAATATCTCTCGCTTTCCGTGCGCGATCGCGTTTCTAATTCGGCGCCAATTGAGGTCACGTTATTTTCCTTATCTTTTTCAACAAAACTGAGATGAGTATTTTGCTAAAGTGAAGTTCTTCGAAGTATTTCAGAAATACTCCTGTAATGTACATCGCGTTTCCGCTAATAACGAGAAGAAACATCGCGGATTCTCTCATCGGAAGTTTCTCATCTCGTGCAAATAATGCGCGAATATATTGCGCGTGCTTTTTGCTACTCGAGAATCCAAAGAGATGAGATAGCGAGATCGACTATATATCGCATCAATTCATTTATTCGAGCGCGAAATAAGAGATTTATGCAAGTGCAGAAAACCGCGTATTTTTTTTTCACAAATGCCTACACCGAAAAAATTGTATTCTTGTTTTGAGGATATCCCACTTACTTTAAGTATTTTTTTATACTTAAATAGGCGCCAAGAAGAGTTTCTTATTTTAAGAGGAAAATCCTCTAAATAGTAATATTGATAAGAATATATANTGATTAGAATATAAAAAGCCTCTATAGAAAAACATATATCTCACTATCGAACAAGACTATATTCTTAAATAAAGAATATATTCTTAATTTCAGAA
>NW_018020872.1:49309-51074 GCF_002006095.1 Pseudomyrmex gracilis | reverse complement strand
ATATATTCTTAAATAAAGAATATATTCTTAAATAAAGAATATATTCTTAATTTCAGAAGAATATCATCTAAAATCTTTAAGAAGATTTTTTAAGTATAAAATCTTTTACTTACGAGAATATAATTTTTTCGGTGTACCTAAGTAAAGTGTATCTTTCTAACGCGTTAAAAAAAAAAAAAAAAACCCATGCGGAATGTATATTGCGCATAAAACGTGAACAAGAAGATTTTCGAGATTGAAAATCTATCGTGTCATTTTTATTCGCCAACAATTCTTCGTTCTATCGAAAAACGCGCAACGAGAAGCTGAACATTCGAGACGCAAAGACAAATATTTGACGCCCGCCGTTGAATAGCGGCGGGCTACATCGCGCGCTATTAACACATCAGATCCCTCCGTCCGACAAAACTTATCTATCTGACAATCTTTGTGAGAATCGTTCTCCCGCTGTGTATATCGTCCGGACGTTTCTTGCTCGCGAAAATGCGAACGAGAATACGCGCGATCTCGCGCGCCAAGGGAGCGAAGAAAAGAAGAAAGAAAACAGAGTGGGAAAGACATCTTGGCGATACTACGCGAGAGAGGAGACTGCCGCCCTCCGGGAATTGAACTCTGGTTACCCACACACGACTCGGCCCCACCCTCCCCGTGCTTTGTCCGAATATAACTGTATTTATCTCGATTCACCCGACTGAATCATCGGATGGATCGAGCGACGAGGGGAGGGGTAGATAGAGGCGAGGAAACGCGAAACCTTCTCTCCCCTTCCTTGGGTTCGAGCTCGCAAACGTTACGTTTCTGCAACGAGAGTTCGCCCAACTTTGCAACGATCGGTCTCTTTTGTTCTCACTCCTGTTCTTTTTCTCATTCTCCGCTTTCTCCGCTCGCTTTACCTTCCCCTCGCGGAGAAAAGAGGTACGAAGAGAGAGCGCGCGCGTTGTCATCTCGTTGTATCTTCGCGCCTAAAAAGTTTCGTTCTCTCCCGAAGCGAAATCGACTATTCGATAGAGTTAAAGTTCTCTCGATTCCCTCCACCTCGAAACTCCCGAAGAAATTTAACGGAAAATCCATATGTGTCAACACACCGAAACGGTTCTTCTTCGCTCAATCGACTCGATCGATCATCCCGGGGACACCTCGTTTTCTATCGGTGCTCCGAAAGTCATTTCTTGAAAATTTCTTTGTCGAGATTTGTGGAGCGTATATGTTTCAGAAGGCAAAGACGGTCGTCGTTCGGAGCCGAGATAGATTGTGCGTGCAGTCGCGCGAACCTGATTACGCGCGCGCACCTCTCTCTCTCTCTCTCTTTCTTTCTTTCTTTCTTTCTTTTTTTCTTTCTTTCTTTTCGGGTCTCTAATATCAATAATACAAAGTGTCTCGCTCAAAAACGCCCGTTTCGAATTTGTCGTGAGCGAGAATCCGAGAATTCATTCGGTAACGCCCGCATACATTTTACACGGGGTACGTACAACACGCGTTTTTACCCCGGAACGGGCGGCGGATTTGTGGACCGGCGAAATAAAGGCCGCAGGACGGGAAGAAAAAAAAATTCCCTCTCCTTTGGCAGGGAATACGTTAAACGAATTGCTCCAATAATCCAGCCGATTTCGCGACTACATCACATTTTTATTTCGCTGATGAAATTTTCCGCTCCACGATAGAGTTGGAAATCCCCCCCAGTTCGGGATAAATAACCAAAAAGTTATTCGAGCATTACTACGTAGCCGAAGACACCGGGAGCCGTCACGTAAATAATGTTAAAAAA
>NW_018020872.1:45482-48031 GCF_002006095.1 Pseudomyrmex gracilis | reverse complement strand
TATATATATATATACATACACCGAAAAAATTATATTCTTGTAAGTAGAAGATTTTATACTCAAAAAATCTTCTTAAAGATTTTAGATGATATTCTTCTGAAATTAAGAATATATTCTTTATTTAAGAATATAGTCTTTTTTCGATAGTAAGATATATATGTTTTTCTATAGAGGCTTTTTATATTCTAATCAGTATATATTCTTATCAATATTACTATTTACAGGATTTTCCTCTTAAAATAAAAAACTCTTCTTGGCGCCTATTTTAGTATAAAATATACTTAAAGTAAGTGGGATATCTCCTCAAAACAAGAATACAATTTTTTCGGTGAAGCTTTACGGATAATAGACTTGTTTATCACATTCACGCAAATGCGTACACAATTTTCTTCGTTAAAAAAATTATTAAAAGAATCGCAACTCGGATAACAATTTGATTTTGTTATCCGATTTTGTTATCGAGAATTTATTGTAGAATTGATTGTTTTTTTTTCTGGAATTCTTTTGGAGTCACTTGCGCATAAAAAATTGTCCACATAAATTTATACGAGATTAATTGTCAATATTGCACTAACGTTCGAGTTAAAATAATCGCAGATGCGAATATTACATTTGAAGACTCGTTGATGACTCTTTTAAGAACTATCGTTTTTATTTATTGACTTGATAATCCTATTGGCGTTGAATATTGCGCGCCGTCGTCGAATTATCAGAGCGTTGTGTGACTGTCGACAATTATCGTGGCTCGACAAACGATCGCGTCTGTCTGTCAGTTTTCTCAAACACAGCCGGTGTTATTTCTTTCACAGAAGATACGGATGGAATTTGAATCGGTCGGTTGTTATCGTCTGATTAATGAGACCGGATCGGCAGGGGCATCTTGCTTGAACTTTATTTGAGCAAAATCCTAATCTCATTGCGCGCTTTCGCGCTCTATTCCCGTTCCACGCCACTTGAATCGATCAATCGCATCACCGCAGCATCCTTGTGAATGTCTTTTGATGCGCGCTCGTGTGTTATCAAATGATAAAGCGCGTTTCTCGCGTTTATCTCAAATTTACGATCGCGTCTTTGGACTGGCAACTCGGAAAATATTGAAACGCCGTTACGCTTAATCGACACAGTCAGATGATAACGAGATCGCGTTGCGCTATTTTTGAACTATTTGCGCAACATATTTTTTATTTTTTAAGATTAAATGAATATAAATTGTACGTGAAGAGCCGTTTGCGCAGGATGTTGTGCGGAAAATATGCCTGTGTATATATATATATGCCTGTGCATCCTGCGAACGGCTCTTCACGGACAATTTATATTTATTTAATCTTAAAAGATTACAGAGCCTGAGATAATTCTCATTTAATTTTTTATTTTATTACTAGAAACATTTACTTCACTCTATATATATGTTGTACTTTTATAGAAATAGAATTGGATAGTAAGACCGCATCGATGTTTTTTAAACAAAAGTATTTTAATATAACGTTGTCTTTTGCATATAAATCTCGTACGTTAGTTTCAATGAAATTTCGCCGATATAATAAAGAACAGAGAGTGTAACATAAAATTGTGTCAACGAAGAAAAAATTTGGACTTACTCTACTTTTTTGTAACAACAAACCAAACGATGTTAATAAAATTAAGAGGTTCAGAGGAGACCCAGCGTAACTTTTTTTCCGTGAACAAACAAAAAGTTTTTAACATAAGAATTATTTAATGCAAAAAAAAAAAAACTTGGCGCGGCTGCGCCAAAAACAAACAGACGTGTTCAATGCGCACGCGCGAGCTATTTGCAATCTATTTCAGAAATCTCACCGTATAACTTTTTGACATAGATATAATCATTCTCAAATCAACAAGAGAATTCTACGCGTGAGGTAAGAAAAGTAAGATCAAAGTAAGGATAGCGAGCAAGATTGACGGGACATCCGCTGAGAGCCATTGACTGTGGAGTGAAGGGGCTTTCTGATAAGGGAGATGCGCAAAACGCGCGAGTTTTTGTGTCTATCCGATTTCTCTTTCAGATTTGAACTCAATATACCAAAAAAAGTCAATCAGCGTCGCATTAGAAATATAGAAGTATTTATATTGAGCAAACGCAAACTTGGAAAATATTCAAGTTTCATCTTTTCCCGTCTATTTTAAGACAAAAAATACTGTTCTTTTTAATTTAATATCATTCATACCAAAGAAGTATCAACAGGTACGATAGTGTCTTGTAACATTATATTGGAAATTGCGTTTATGTGGACATATAAAAACATAAAATTATTATATCTTTTAATTCAACTATTTGAGGTGCAGCCGCGCCAAGTTTGTTTTTTTTTGCATCAAATAGTTCTTATGTTAAAAACTTTTTGTTTGTTCACGGAAAAAAAGTTCTGCTAGGTCTCCTGAACCTCTTCATGTTACTAACATCGTTTGGTTGTTAAAAAAACATAGTAAATCTTGCAAATTCTTTCTTTGTTGACACAATTATGTTATACTTTCTCTCTCTCTCTCTCTCTCTCTTTCTCTCTCTCTCTTTCTCTCTCTCTCTCTCTCTCTCT
>NW_018020872.1:41661-45300 GCF_002006095.1 Pseudomyrmex gracilis | reverse complement strand
TCTCTCTCTCTCTCTCTCTCTCTCTCTCTCTCCTCTATTCCATATTGTTCTCTTTATCAATAATGTAATAACGTCCAACAATTTACTTGGTTCTACTTTTTGATATCACTTCTTTTGTTAAAAACGTTTTGTACTTAATGCCTTTTTTACTTTTTTTGAAAAGATAATTTCTAATTACAATGAATTATCGAAAAATAGTCATATCTCGTCGAAATATAATGCAAATTTTTTATCAGCGCACATTGATTTGCGTATAATCTTAGAAATCGGTTTTTATCTCGTACATATTTCTTATAATTACATTTTTCTACAATTGGCGTAAATTGTGTAATCCAGAATGTGTATGTATATTACGTTATCATGTAACAATAGTTTCCTGCATCATTCATGTGATACTATTACCGACGGTAGTTTCGATTTCGAAGCAGCACCGTATTTGAGCACGCATCATTACCGAAGATGAAGTACGGAATTATAGTTTTCCGAAGACTGTCACTGAGATGCGGACATTAAAAAGAAAGCAAGAAACGTAACTCATAAGAAATCGAAGAAATGTTTAACTACTTCCGGGCACTGCTTTCAGACTTACGATTTACTTAATAAAGAAGATAAATGCACATTATTATATCAAATTATTCATTCACCAAACGACTTAAATGTATTAAAACACAGTTTTTAGAACATACAAAATAACTATAATTGTAATAACTTCTAGAACACTTAAAGAGTCACACAACATTTCTGTCACAATATTTCAAATTCATAACGCCGTCGTCGTTTATACGGCACATGTGAAAATATAATCGTACATCTACGTCTATTGTTTACGTTTCACTTTGCTTTCATACCAATGTCAAATTTGAATTCTCAGTTGCGATTTGCCTTCACATAGCTACACATCGATTTTCACTCTCTATCAGTACAAGATTTTCTATCAAAGGGTAAAGATAATTTTAAGGAAAGTACAACAAACAATTAATTGGTTATACTGTAAACGTCATATTGCGTTTTTATCATTGTAATAAAACAGCAAAAATACAATGGCATCTACAAGTACTGGCGAGACGAGTGAAGCACTTAGAAGAACTGACAAGCACAGCAAAGTAAAATGTTTTTTATACAAGTATATATTTATAAACGAAATAAAAACTAAATTTTAAGATCACAAGCATATATATTATCCTTCTTCATATACATATGTGATGCCTTTTGCAAAACTAGAACATCTTTGTTGCAGGATTATACAACAAATAATACATACGTATGTACTAAATGTGATTACACATGTACCGCTCTTTATAAACTACATCAACATACAAGGGCAATGCATTCCTATGTCGTCAAGTTTTGCGTGGCAAGTTTTTTAAAGATATGTATGGAAACACTTATCGAAATAATATATAGTATGTTAGTAATTTACATTGTTTCATTTTTAAGATATGTGATAAACAGTTTAATACATCGCACAAATACAAAGTCCATCAAATTGTTCATAAATGTATGATGTCGAACAAGTTTGCATGTAATATATGTACAAACAAAAAATTTTCTAAATTTTCGCTACTAGTACAGCATCACATTGATAAGCATTTATTGTCAGATGGAGTACTTTGCACGGTAAGCGTATGATGTAGGTTTTTTCTACAAATGTATTTCCAAACGACAAATACAGATTTTTAAAATCACAGGTGCATGTATACTTCTTTTTCAGATATGTGATGCCGTTTGCAAAAATAGATCATCCTTGTTATTGCATTATTATACTTGTCATAGGAAACATGATACATACGTGTGTAGTAAATGTGATTACACATATCGGTCTATTTTCAGTCTAGAGCGTCATGGAAAAAGTAATCATTCTTATACCGTGAACTTTTGCGTGGCAAGTTTTTTAAAGATTTGTATGAAAACACTTATCGAAATACTATAAAGTGTGTTAGTAATCTATATTGTTTTATATTTAAGATATGTGAGAAATATTTTTATACTTTGCACGAATACAAAGATCATCGAAGAGTTCATAAATGTATGACGTCAAACATGTTCAGATGTGATATATGTAAATCTGAAAAAAAATATGTTAAATTTGCTTTTTTGATACAGCATCACAACCATCGTCATTTAAATACATTCTGCGACGTTAAAAAGATAAGATAAAGTTTATAGACTTACTATAGTAATAATAACAGTGTGTGTAACAACAGTGACATTAGAATACTTACATATAAGTTTATATGGATCATACACTGCTTTCTTGATACACAACTGTTATAAGAAAAATAATAAGATCAAACGAAAGGTACACGGTGATAGTACACGCGAAATAGAGTTTTATGTACAAAATATTATACAATGTAATTGTTTGGGAGGATTTATTTTAGTTTCACCAAGGTATATCGAATGCTTAGCTTACATCTTGGAACAATTCTTTTTTTCTACATGTGAATTATAAAAAATAATTATGACAAAATGTTTTTAGAAAAATATGTGTACGAAATGCGGGTTAGATTCTTGATCAAAATGTGCCCTAGAGTTTTTAAATATGTAAGCGGAAAAGACGTTGTTATATAAGATGTATAATAAAAATGTGATGTAGATTTTCTAATTGATTTGTTTTTTACTATGTAGTAGTTTTTACGATAACAAATATTTAGCACGTACATTTAATATGTAGCTCTTAATGATCTTATATTTTTTTCATTATATTTGTATAAATTTATATTATAGTACATATTTTCTAACATAAATGATAATACTTACGAGGAAAAAGAGGAGTTAGATCAACGTCGAACTGTTTCTTTGGAACGGCCAAAAACTTATGAAGTAGGGAAGATGGAAGCACATGATCATCGATTTGTTTATACGGAACACCCAAATACTTATGAAAAGGAGGAAGAAAAGTTAGATGAACGTCGATCTATTTCTTTGGAACGGCCGAAAATTTATGAAAACGAGAAGATGGAGGCACATGATCATCGATTTGTTCATTCGGAACAGCCAAATACTTATGCAAAGGAAGAAGAAAAGTTAGATGAATGTCGATCTGTTTCTTTGGAATGTCCAAATATTTCTGAAGAAATTGAGGAGGAGGATCCGTTTATCAGAATGGCCATTCGCATGAGCACTATGTAATGAACAATATGTTTTCTTTGTTCCTTATGTACTTTTCGATCATTTAAGTGTGGCACTGAAATACAATTGTAAGCAATGTGAGGTAGCATATCTTANCTTTCTAAGCAAAAATTTCTAAGCATCTTACAGTTATGATGAAGAGAAGGAGAATGTACATCGACCTGGTAATTTGCTATAGCCATTTGTGTGATTGTCAAATATGTTATGAACACTATGGTTTCTTTCTTTCTACCGTACTTCTTTAAATATAACTCAATATTAAGAGCAATATGTAGAGTAATACGTGTAGTAGTGCACATCTAAACGTGATAATATTTCATAGAGTTACATTGTGGCACATGCATACTTATATGTAAAAATTAATTAGATTTTAAGTTTAAACACTTAATATGATTTAGTAAAATTTATAGATTATATTATTGCATGTAGTAAATTCTTTGACGATATGGATAAAGTAAATACACTATCTAGACAATGTACAATATTACTTTTATGTCGTAATATGTT
>NW_018020872.1:31691-35017 GCF_002006095.1 Pseudomyrmex gracilis | reverse complement strand
ATATATATATATATATATATATATATATATATATATAGTTAAATGTCAGGCCATTTTTTAAGAATACACAAAACAAACATCTGTGAAAACTTCTACACAAGCAGCGACTACCCGGGAAAAAATGGAGTAGATCTAACTTAATAAATTTAATGAGATAAAAACAAAAATGGAAAAATAGATCTAAGTAGATCTAAATTAAATTAAAATAGATATAAAGATCTAAATAAAGATAACGTACATCTAGATGAATATAAGTAGATCTATGTAAATTTCCACTTTTATATATATTTTTAAATTTATTTTTATATTATTTACTCTACTCAGATCTGCTATGTTACACCTACTCAGATTTACTTATTTAAGCAGATATGAACAAATCTGAGGTGATCTAATATAATAGATCTGAGTAGATCAAAAGTACATCTAATAATAAATAAAAATGTAAATTTACATAGATTTACTAATATGTATATTTAAATTTTTTTAATTTATTTAGATCTACTTTATATCTATTTAGATTTACTTTAAATCTAGTTAGAACTATTTTTCCATTTTTTTTTGTTAGATTTAACTTAGATTTAATCTATTTTTTATCGGAAACATTTCTACTAAAATATTTAAAACTTAAGTCACATTGTCATTATTATTTATACGGCTCATATTAACAGTCACATAAATACGATCGCACATATACGTCTCTTGTTTACGTTTCACTTTGCTTTCATACCAATGTCAAATTCGAATTCTCAGTTGCGATTTGACTTTACATAGCTACACATTGATTTTCAATCTTTCTTAATACAAGATTTTCTATCAAAGAGTAAAGATAATTTTAAGGAAAGTACAAGAACAACAATTACAACAATTTAAAGGTTATACTGTAAACGTCATAGTGCGTTTTTATCATCGTAATAAACCAGAAAAATACAATGGCATCTACAAGTACTGGCGTGACGAGTGAAGCACTTAGAAGTCTTACCGAGATCTGCAAAGTAAGATGTTTTTTATACAAGTATATATTTATAAACGAAATTTAAACCGATTTTTAAGATTACAAGCATATATATTATCCTTTTTCATATATGTGATGCCTTTTGCAAAAATAGAACATCTTTGTTGCAGGATTATACAACAAATAATACATACGTATGTACTAAATGTGATTACACATGTACAACTCTTTCTCTCCTACATCAACATACAAGCGCAATGCATTTCTACGTCGTGAAGTGTTGCGTGGCAAGTTTTTTAAAGATATGTATGGAAACATTTATCGAAATAATATATAGTGTGTTAGTAATCTACATTGTTTCATTTTTAAGATATGTGATAAACAGTTTCATACATTGCACGAATACAAAGTCCATCAACTTGTTCATAAATGTATGATGTCGAACAAGTTTGCATGTAATATATGTACAAACAAAAAATTTTCTAAATTTTCGAAACTAGTAACTCATCACACTGATAAGCATTTATTGTCACGTGGTGTTCTTTGCACGGTAAGCGTATGATGTATGTTTTCTCTACAAATATATTTCCAAACAACAAATACAGATTTTTAAAATCACAGGTGCATGTATAATTCTTTTTCAGATATGTGATGCCGTTTGCAAAACTAGATCATCCTTGATATTGCATTATCGTACTTGTCATAGTAAACATGATACATACGTGTGTAGTAAATGTGATTACACATGTAAGAGAGTTTTATATCTAGAGCATCATGGAAAAACTAGTCATTCTTATACCGTGAACTTTTGCGTGGCAAGTTTTTTAAAGATCTGTATGAAAACACTTATCGAAATACTATAAAGTGTGGTAGTAATCTATATTGTTTTATCTTTAAGATATGTGATAAATATTTGTATACTTTGCACGAATACAAAGATCATCAAAGAGTTCATAAATGTATGACGTCAAACATGTTTAGATGTGGTATATGTGAATCTGAAAGAACATATACTAAACTTGTTTTTCTGATACGGCATCACAAATATTACCATTTAAATACATCCTGCTACGTTAAAAAGATAAGATAAAGTTTATAGANTTACTATAGTAATAATAACAGTGTGTGTAACAACAGTGACATTAGAATAATTACATATAAGTTTATATGGATCATACACTGCTTTNTTGATACACAACTGTAATAAGAAAAATAATAAGATCAAACGAANGGTACACGCTGATAGTACACGCGAAATAAAGTTTTATGTACAAAGTAATATACAATGTAATTGTTTTGGAGGATTTAATGTAGTTTCACCAAGGTATATCGAATGCTTAGCTTACATCTTGGAACAATTCTTTTTTTCTACATGTGAAATAGAAAAAATAATTATGACAAAATGTTTTTAGAAAAATATGTGTACGAAATGCGGGGTAGATTCTTGATTAAAATGTGCCCTAGAGTTTTTAAATATGTAAGCGGAAAAGACGTTGTTATATAAGATGTATAATAAAAATGTGATGTCGATTTTCTAATTGATTTGTTTTTTACTATGTAGTATTTTCTACGATAACAAATATTTAGCACGTACATTGAATATGTAGCTCTTAATGATCTTATTTTTTTTTTATTATATTTGTATAATTTTATATTATAGTACATATTTTCTAACATAAATGATAATACTTACGAGGAAAAAGAGGAGTTAGATGAACGTCGATCTGTTTCTTTGGAACGGCCAAATATTTCTGAAGAAAGTGAGGAGGAGAATCCGTTTATCAGAATGGCCATTCGCATGAGCACTATCTAATGAACAATATGTTTTCTTTGTTCCTTATGTACTTTCCGTTCATTTAAGTGTGGCACTGAAATACAATTGTAAACAATGTGAGGTAGCATATCTTAACTTTCTAAGCAAAAATTTCTTAGCATCTTACAGTTATGATGAAGAGAAGGAGAATGTACATCGACATGTTAATTCGCTAGTTATTTGATTGTCAAATATGTTATGAACACTATGGTTTCTTTTTTTCTAACGTACTTCTCTAAATATAACTCAATATGAAGAGCACTATGTACAGTAATACGTGTAGTAATACACATCTAAACGTGATAATAGGTAATAGAGTTACATTGTGGCACATGCATACTTATATGTAATAATTAAGTAGATTTTAAGTACAAACAAGACTTAATATGATTTAGTAAAATTTATAGCTTATATTATTGCACGTAGTAAATTCTTTGACGATTTTGAGAAAGTAAATAGACTATCTAGACAATGTACAATATTACTTTTATGTTGTAATATGTTATATATATAGTGAAGTATATACGAAGTTTTATATAAATAATATATGTATAAATATAT
>NW_018020872.1:30113-31218 GCF_002006095.1 Pseudomyrmex gracilis | reverse complement strand
GATGTAATATTAAACTTCCTGAAAAACTTAATGTAAGTAAGTAATTTTTTTTCAGGAAATCCAATATTACATTTAAATGGACTGTCATATGTAAGATTTGTATTTTTTACATCATTTTGTTATCCTCTATGCGACATGGCGTTATTTTGTTTTTTTTATACTGAAGAGGGCTCAAGTAAGGGCCGAAACGTCTGTAATTATTTTTATGTATAACTTTTATATTTTATATTGTATTTTAATAAACCACAAGATCTATTTTTTTGTTGCTGGATAGAGACAGGTATTTCAAGTATTATTTATTGTTAATTGTACGAGTGTGATATTTTGTGTATTATATTATTATTTTATAGATATTATTATATATTGTGGTATATAATATTTATATACTGTAATACACATAATAATGTACATAATAAGTACTAAATAATATGTAACTACTCCAAGAATATAACACGACTACATGTACTCAAAAAATTTATATTATATATACACAACTTATCTTTGTTAAAACTTCCGATTATACAAAAACATACATGTATAGTTATTATTTATATAAATTGTGTATATAGGTACATATACAGGATTTGTAACATATTCTATAATATTGTATCATGTGTGGAGTAGTATTAAAATACATCCTTGTAGCAACACTATACGTAACGTTATANGTTTAACGATAAATACATTTTAAACCAATTCTGCACTTTTTTACAATAATATAAACGATACCTAAGTTGATATGGTGTGGTGTATACGTGGAAACTTAACATAATCTATTACCAAAGTGCATCAAAATAGTTATATAATCACAATATTGAAATTGCTAGAAATATATCATTTGATTTTGAAGAGTCACCGTCAGATGGATAGTATGTATTGCTAAAACAATGTAAATGATTCAACTAAAGTAAATAAAATATATTACTAGTATTGTTGAAGTAATTTTCATATTAAAAGTTCATCGACCACTGTAGCTATTTCAAAATTATTATAAAATTATATATATACATATATTTAACCATTTGTACTACAATATTTTTTATACTTACATTTGTATAGAATTGGCGTTACTTGTCCATTTAAAATGTGTATATTAAGTACTACG
>NW_018020872.1:26108-29919 GCF_002006095.1 Pseudomyrmex gracilis | reverse complement strand
CGAATTATATTTTATGTAAGACAGAAAATAATATATAAGTATAATACTTCCTTAAACCGTAAATATATATATATATAGTTAAATGTCAAAACATTTTTTCAGAATACACAAAACAAAAATCTGTGAAAACTTCTACACAAGCAGTGACTACCAGGGAAAAAATGGATTAGATCTACCTTAATAAATTTAATGAGATAAAAAAAAATGGAAAATAAGATCTAAGTAGATCTAAATTAAATCTAAATAGATANAAAGATCTAAATAAAGATAAAGTACATCTAGATGAATATAAGTAGATCTATGTAAATTTCCACTTTTATATATTATTACCTCTATTTTTATATTTCTAAATCTACTCAGATCTATGTTACACCTTACTCAGATTTACTTATTTAAGCAGATATGAACAAATCTGAGGTGATCTAATATAATAGGTCTGAGTAGATCAAAAGTAGACGTAATAATAAATAAAAATGTAAATCTCTACATAGATTTACTAATATGTATTATATATTTTTTTAAATTTTTTGTATTTAATTAGATCTATTTTTTATCTATTTAGATTTACTTTAAATCTAATTAGATCTATTTTTCCATTTTTTTTCTCGTTAGATTTAACTTAGATTTAATCTATTTTTTATCAGAAACAATTCTACTAAAATATTTAAAACTTAAGTCACATTGTCAGTATTATTTATACGGCTCATATTAGCAGTCACATAAATACGATCGCACATCTACGTCTCTTGTTTACGTTTCACTTTGCTTTCATGCCAATGTCAAATTCGAATTCTCAATTGCGATTTGACTTCACATAGCTACACATTGATTTTCACTCTCTCTCAGTACAAGAATTTCTATCAAAGGGTAAAGATAAATTTAAGGAAAGTACAACAAACAATTAATTGGTTATACTGTAAACGTCATATTGCGTTTTTATCATCGTAATAAAACAGCAAAAATACAATGGCATCTACAAGTACTGGCGAGACGAGTGAAGCACTTAGAAGAACTGACACGCACAGCAAAGTAAGATGTTTTTTTATACAAGTATATATTTATAAACGAAATAAAAACCGAATTTTAAGATCACAAGCATATATATTATCCTTCTTCATATATGTGAGGCCTTTTGCAAAACTAGAACATCTTTGTTGCAGGATTATACAACAAATAATACATACGTATGTACTACATGTGATTACACATGTAACAATTTTTATAACCTACATAAACATACAAGCGTAATGCATTCCTATGTCGTGAAGTGTTGCGTGGCAAGTTTTTTAAAGATATGTATGGAAACACTTATCGAAATAATATATAGTGTGTTAGTAATCTATATTGTTTCATTTTTAAGATATGTGATAAACAGTTTAATACATCGCACGAATACAAAGTCCATAAAATTGTTCATAAATGTACGATGTCGAACAAGTTTGCATGTAATATATGTACAAACAAAAAATATTCTCACTTTTCACAACTAGTAACTCATCACACTGATACGCATTTATTGTCACGTGGAGTACTTTGCACGGTAAGCGTATGATGTATGTTTTCTCTACAAATGTATTTCCTAACAACAAATACAGATTTTTAAAATCACAGGTGCATGTATAATTCTTTTTCAGATATGTGATGCCGTTTGCAAAAATAGATCATCCTTGATATTGCATTATCGTACTTGTCATAGGAAACATGATACATACGTGTGTAGTAAATGTGATTACACATGTCAGACTATTTTCAGTCTAGAGCATCATGGAAAAATTAGTCATTCTTATACCGTGAACTTTTGCATGGCAAGTTTTTTAAAGATATGTATGAAAACACTTATCGAAATACTATAAAGTGTGTTAGTAATCTATTTTGTTTTATCTTTAAGATATGTGATAGATATTTTTATACTTTGCACGAATACAAAGATCATCAAAAAGTTCATAAATGTATGACGTCAAACTTGTTTAGATGTGGTATATGTGAATCTGAAAGAACATATACTAAACTTGTTATTCTGATACGGCATCACAAACATAACCATTTATATACATCCTGCGACGTTAACAAGATAAGATAAAGTTTATAAAATTACTATAGTAATAATAACAGTGTGTGTAACAACCGTGACATTAGAATATTTACATATAAGTTTATATGGATCATACACTGCTTTCTTGATACACAACTGTAATAAGAAAAATAATAAGATCAAACGAAAGGTACACGCTGATAGTACACGCGAAATAGAGTTTTATGTACAAAGTNATATACAATGTAATTGTTTGGGAGGATTTATTTTATTTTCACTAATATATATCGAATGTTTACCTTGCATCTTGAGTAGAAACAACTTTTTTTTTCTACATGTGAAATATAAAAAATAATTATGACAAAATGTTTTTAGAAAAATATGTGTACGAAATGCGGGTTAGATTCTTGATCAAAATGTGCCCTAGAGTTTTTAAATATGTAAGCGGAANACAAATGTAACATAAAATATATTTGATTCAAATATAGCATTGTTTGAAACAAAAACTGTCGCGCTGTAAAAAAATTGTACTCTAATTTATAATAATAATAAATAATTAATAACAATAAGAGAAATATTTTTATCCACTGTTGCAAGGGTACATTACACTGCAATATTTTTAATAAAATAATAATTTAAAGAAATAATAATAAATAAAATGTATACAAGATAGAGCTTGAGAATAAGTAGATAAAAATAATCACATTCTAGTAAGGAATGAGTGGTCTCGCGGACTGAGTGCAGGGGCTGTGAATACAGAGGTCTCGAGTTCAAATCCTGCCATCATCTTAAGATTTTTTTCAGATCCAGTTTCTTTCAATAGAGTTCATTGGATGATTGGCGAGCTGAGTCGGGCCTCCAAAAATTAATTCAAGTGAAATCTCGAAGCTGTGTAAAAATGCAACCTGCGAAAAATTTTTTTATTCTCTCTGGGTAACGTTCGCCGAATGTTACGGAAACGTTTCAGTAAAACGTTCTGAGAACGTTTGCTGAATGTTAGGAGAATGTTAGTCCTGAGCGAACTTCTAACATAACAAAAACGTTTTTCACTGTTACTGTTCTAACATTCGCCGAACATTCTGAGAACGTTTTTATGCTACTTGGGATACTTGTGTTTAAAGTATAATATATTTTTTTTAAAGTATAATATATTTTTCTTTTATTTTAACCTATTTTTTTATTTCATTCTACTAAAAAAAATACCGTTAGTTTGTCTTATTTCTTTGCACTGGCTGCTACTTTACAGGTTATTTCAGGAAATAAAACAAATCTCGTATATCACGTGGCATAAGCAAATCACTTGCGCAAGCACATAAAAGAAAGAAAAACAGTACATGAGCAGGACAGAAGTATATTTTTTCTGTCTCTCAGATCTTGCTCACACTTCCCACTCATTGCTTGAATAGGCTATATCCACTCCATATCTAAGCTTTATGGATAACAGAATGAACATATACTAGTAGCATCAATGCATAGTACATATATTGATAATCAAACTTTATTTTTGTTAAGGTTTGAGACCGTAGGCGATCAAATTGTTTCTAAAAAATGCAAATATGAAGTGTCCTCTCCATTCTTAATAATTTTATTTCTCCACCAATCACATTGTATTATCACTGTAAACACTGATACACAATCTAGCGGAACTTTAGCAACTCTTGAGTTTGTTTTGTTATAGATAAAAAGAGCAGTAGAAGAAGTATTTATGTATATTAGTTTGATTGCGTTTCGATATTTACTGCCAATATTGCAAATCTATAGTACATATAATGTAAAGTA
>NW_018020872.1:0-25354 GCF_002006095.1 Pseudomyrmex gracilis | reverse complement strand
CTAGATTCGCAATAGTTACTGAGATTTAAATTAACAAAGATCCGCGAATAAGCATGCATCGGGCTGTCTTACTCGCTTAAGACAGCCCAGTGCGCTTCGCGCGCTTATGGTGTTATTTGTAGGAGCATATGGGAGGAGCTACTATAACAGCATATACTGTAACATATACATATTAAAATGTAATTGGGCGAAGCGCGCCGGGCTGTCCTACGCGCGTAAGACAGCCTGATGCACGCTTATTCGCGGATCTTTGTTAATTAAAATCTCAGTATCTATTGCGCATCTAGCAAAATGGTATAGGACTTTTCGATTCAGTTATATTCCTTCTGCCTGCCTACGAGAGATGTTAAACCAATTCTGGGACACCCTGTATATGTATCTTGTGTGTGAATTATCTGAGACTCACGGCAAACGTTACAATATTCGACTTCGCTTGTGAATCTAACGAAAGACGGGAAGAACGCGAGAACCAACGATTAGTCTGTCTCAGTCTAAAAGAAAGACGGGCGAACCGATCGAGAGACAAAGAAAAAGATACATATATCTATCCTTGTAGTCCGACTAGATGGCGCTACCTTCTGGACAGCGTAGCAGACGCCAGCGGCCGAGTAGCCGATTCCAAGGTTACGCGGCGGTTCAGCATCCTCTTAAACTATGTGGAAATGGAACAAACACCATATGGCTCAATGCTAACGTGTGGAAGAAATTTCAAGACACCATGTCGTTAATAAGTTCATACCTGGACAGCGGTAAATACAAGGCAGAACCGATTGAAATAGCTAATATTACTATTTCATTTAGTACGGCGTATGGAGCAAAAGCTGTATTAATTTCACACAAAGAATCCGAAGAACAGGAAACATCTAACGGGGAGACAGCGAGAGATTTGGATTTTTCTAAACCGAAGAAACGCAAGATCTTCATCACTTCCATTGTTATGCAAAAACCGACATTTGCCGGGTTGCAAAATATAGCGCAATGTGTCAACGCGTATATGAGTCACTTAGAGACATTAGCATCTAGTGTTAGCGAATGCACTAATTATTTAATGCAGGAAACAGAATTGTTACTCCCGAAAGCTTATATAAACGCAGACATTATTAAACTAACAATTAGAAGTAAGTATACCGATATCGAGCACAATGTGCAAAGACAAATTAACAATTTGCCGTTTCTAGATACTTATTTTACTTTAGTATTTTTAGAAATTTGTACGCTTTATTTGGACAAAGTAGTTCAAATTATTTTAGCAAAGCGCTAGAAATAATATCTTCTCTCATTTTTGGTGTATACAAAAACTCGCTGTAACTCGAATAAAATGAAATTTAGTGTCTTCTTCTATAAAATAAATTCTATAAAATCAAATAACGTGTATGTTTTTTCTGTATTACCTCGGAATCTTTATCCTACTCGCTTACATGAACATGCTGGAAAACAATATTTTTATGTGTCATATTAGCACATGAAAATGATAAATTCTTTACGTAAACGTACTTATATTCTACAGGTTTGTCATACTGACCACCATATCTCTACGTACACGACTAACACAAAAGATCTTTGAAACATTTTCACTGCTTCACTCAAATTCGTAAACACATAAACGAATTTCGTATATCATGAGACTTTTGGTTGTTTGCTACGGTTCGAGCCGCAACTTGCGATGTATAGAATCGCAAATAAAGATTTTTATCCCCAATAATCAAAATAATAGAAATTATAAGAAGTCTGCGGCTTGTGTATTCTAGCCGCGCACGCAACTATTGAAAGATCTTTGAGAAATTTTCGCTAACCCTAATGCCTAAATAAGCAAACCAAATTTTTGCGAGACTCGGATGTTTGTAAGTATACCTCGTACCGTAGGGAAATGCTAATAAAGGAATTTTCAGCCCATAAAGCGAAATGACAGTGTCTATAAGGTGTAACATGTGTTCTACATCGATTTATGGCATCTTAGTTCCACTCTCGCCATTATCTCATGATTTTTGGGATATAAAAGCTCTGCTGCAGCGAGAACGAAACGCAGTCTGTTTTCAGAGTATCAAGCGATACAGCGATTTTATTTCGTTCACCGAAAGTGCTATCATAGTGTAGTGTCAAAATGTCGGCAAAAAATTTCCGCGACATTGTATTATTCGCGATACAGTGCAACCAGCGTTAGAAAGTTTGCGTGGTCTAACGCTATTTATAGCGAATATCGATAGGGACAATATCGATGTGTTTCAAAATCTCGTGTATCGTTTGTCAAATACGCTTCTCGCGGCAATGTATGGTGTGGGTTTGTTTGATGGAGATCGACGACTGGTGCGCATTGCATGTGAGGTAGTGAATTTTCGCGCTGCGCTACAACACGAGGAGGAAAATGTAAGAGGTTTGATTGAGCGTATGATACGTGATAACGAGGGTAAGTGTCAATTTTTATAATCTTACAAATCTTCGTACTTCACGATTTCGATATATGAAGTTATTTCAATTTAGTGAACAATATTTTCGAGACGGTAATGTTTCGTATAAAAGAACCGGAGCCGCGGGTACTCTGCCTTGCTCTTGCTCCTTGTCAGCAACAGCAACAACATCAGCACCTACAGCCGCAGGAAAATATCAGAGTTGAGTGCGTACCGCGGAACGCGAAACCTCTTGTACCCCCTCGTTCTTGCGCGAAACCGCCGATAGCTAGAGTAGCGCCAATGCGGCGTCTTGCTCTGCGTCGACGGCGTCAGGGTGAGGAAGAAGACCAGGCTAACGAACCTCCTATGCGTAAGTATATAAGCAAAATAAGAATACTAAAGTGAAAATAAAATATGTATATACATATATATATATATATTAACCAACAATTTTAATTGTAGAAAGACCGCGTATAAATGACCCGGAGCTTCCTCCTCCCCCTCCTGTAGTTGTTGATGCCGGTAAGCAAACTATTTAAATATTTAAACATTGTGAGAAATATATTAAAACAACGTGTATATTATTGTACAGTCAGCGTCATTGAATCGTTTCGTAGCTCCGGGAGCTAGGGGTAAGAGAGACGGTATTCCCTAAGAGTAAGTACTGCCAACGGGCGCCGCACTAACTAACTGTAGCAGATTTCGATGAATTGACCAATTACAGTATTTACTGCTAGGGAATACCGTCTTTCTTACCCCTAGCTCCCCGCGTCCACGAAACGATTTATTGACGCCGACTGTACGTGTATATATTATTGTACGTGTATATATTATTGTATATATTAATTTTCCAGATGATTAAGACATACGTGTAGTGATGCACGTACATGGGATGAGAATAGAAAATAATCAGCAGGAAGAAGCACAAGCGGAAAAGGAGACGGAAGTGGAGCGTGTAAGACGCGCGTATGAAATATATCGAAGGATAGTAGAAGAAGAACGTGATGATGTTTTTGAGCGAGAAACATTGCATTCGTCGGACGGAGAAAATAACAACACCGATGCCGATAATGAGGAGAACGAGGAGGCTGACGAAGACGAGGACGACGACGACGACGATGACGACGTCGACAACGACGACGACAACGACGACGAGAACGCTGACGATGAAAACGGTGAGAACAATAAAGGTGAAAACAACGACGATGGTGACGATTAAAGATGGCCAATTGTGAAAAAATAATCAATTTCGAAACAATTCGATTTTTCAAATAATCGATTGTGTTAGATCGATTGTTTGGAAAATAATCGGAAAATAATGGATTATTCGTTTTCTTTTTAAATCAAATAAAGACAAAAAAGAAATTAAAAATATCTTGGTTTTGATCCTTGGGCAAGTTTGAACCAATGTGCAAGGTATTATGCGAGTAATTAGAAATCGATATCTTTTTTCCAAACGTTTCCGTTTCTATTTTAAACCTTCTTCAATGAACTGAAATTTGTGCATTTACATTTGTTTACATTGGATGTAATCTGACTAATTTTACAATTAAAATAATTTTACAGAGACTTTGATGTACCTTCAATGGAACAATCCCTCCTTGTTTATCAATGACGAAGTGTATTAAAAAATTAATCGTTGTTAATTTGTAAAAAATGAAATAGTCGTTGTATGTTTAAAATAAAATGTCGTTGTATGTCAATAGCTTCGTCATTACTGTGTCAGGAGCGAAGGTTTACAAAGAAAATACATAAATATTGATAGTGACATCTATACAACGTGCTTATATTAATTTTGTTTCAATTTATCTAGTATCGGTAATTAAATATTGTCTAACATTTCCGTATCTTGCATGACGTTGATACTATTATTATGTATTTTAATTTGTAACATCTCTGAAATTAAGCGTTTGTAGTAATTAGTTTTAGTTTGTAGTAGTTGGTTTTGTGTCAAGTATATTGATTGTGTGCCAATTAAATGAATGTCCTGTGTTAAGTACAGGTTCTGTTATTACCGAAGTTTTTTGTTTGTTTTTTACATATTGCATGTGTTCTTTAATACGCGTCTATACTTGTCTTTTAGTTTGTCCGATGTAATTAGCCTCACATGTGTTACATGAGATGTTATATACTACATTTTTCTTTTTGTTTCGATTTAAGCTATCTTTGTGCGTTTTGATGAATTTGTTCAGTTGGTTTAGGTTTCTATAGGAGAGTCGATATTGTTTGTCTTTTAAGTCAATGTTAAGAAATAATTGTATTTGTTCTGAGATTTTTGGGATATATAGAACGAGAAAGTAATCGTGTGGTTCATCTTCATTGTCTTGTTCAATAAAATTCTTTTGATTGAGCTTTGTTGTAAATAATGTTTTGAGTCTTTTGTTGATGGTAGAAAAAATGAGATCTATTGGATAATTATTGTCTATGAGGGTCTTGATGCAAACAGTTATGTTTTTTTTATGAAATTCTGGGTCTGATAGTAAAATTGCTCTGTCGCTTTTGTGGATGGAATTAAACACTTTGAGAACCTCATTTATTTTGTTTTTTGGAATAGCTAGTATGATGTCGTCCACATATCTAAAATATATAGGTATGTTAAATTTCAAAGATTTTAATGCTTTGTTTTCTATATCTTGCATGGTGATATCAACCATTATGGATGAAAAGGATGAGCCCATGGGTGAGCCAAATGTCTGTTTATATATTTTGTTGTCAAATGTGAAGTACGTGGACGACATCACGAATTTTAATGCTATTAAGAACTCTTCTTTGCTAATTTTTGTGTTGATTTTTATGTACCTCCATCTGTCAGAAACTCCCTGTAATGCCATGTCTATCGGGATATTAGTGAAGAGTGATACCACGTCCAAGGAGTGTAGAACAAATTCATCTTCGAACTTTAGGTTGGTAAGCACGTTGTAAAGATGAAAGCTATCTTTACCAAAGAAAGGTGAATTAGGTATGCTATTGTATAAAATGTTATGCAGATAGAGTGCAAATCCATGGAGCGGGCTGTCTATAGTTGAAATTATGATCCTATAAGGTATGTTTTTTTTTGTGTATTTTTGGTACACCGTATGCTTTGGGTAATAATGAATCGTTTGATTTAAGTGAGTTTTTGGTTTGCTCACTTATGTATCCTTTGGAGTACCATCTGTTTAACAAATCTCTCAGTTCATTTTCAGTTTTTTTTTGTCGGATCTTTATTTAAGAGTGTATATGTGTTGTTGTCTTGTAACATTTCGTTAATGTGTTTAATGTAATCTTGTTTTAAGACCGCTACCGTGGAATTGCTTTTATCTGCTCTTGTGAATATAATGTTTGGATTGTTTTTGATAAAATTAGAGGTTGTTTTGGTTTTATTTAATAATAAACTTCTATGTGTTAGTGGTGTGTTGTCATTAATAAAATCATTTAGGTATGTGGTTGTGTGATTGCGTATGTTATATTTCATGTTCGGGTTGAGTTTTTTTATGTTATTTTCTATGTCTTTTATTATTTCTAATGTTGCTTTAGTTTTGTTATGTGTGCTAGGTAATGTGAATCTATTGCCGAATTGTAATAATTCTGTTACCTCAGTAGGTATTGTTGTATTTGTGGTGTTAATAAACCATTTGTTATTTATTTTAAAATTTGGATTTATTTGGTTTTGTTTAAATGATTCTGGTGTGACTTCTATTTTTATTGTATTGTCTATGTTGGTTTCAAATTTATTGAAACTGAATTTGCTGTTAGGGTAAAACATAGTTTTTATATACGTATTAATATAATTGTTTGTGTTGACTTTTCCAGTTCGTACGTGATATATGATAGGTTTGATGTTATCTTGTTTTTTCTGTTGAAGTTTTATTATTTTTTTATTAAGGTTATGATTTAATTTAGTATGGTACTTGTGCATTGCCTTTTCTTGTAAATATATAAAAGTATTTAAGATGTTATATGGGATTGTTCGGTATAATTCTTTTGTAACATGGTACAATTTAGTTTGCTTTTGATTTATGTTTTTAAATGTGTCATTAAGCTCTAATTTTAATATCTTTTTTCTGACATTAAATATGAGATGATTAAATTTGTTTCTGTTTCTGTAAAATGTTAGGCAATTGTTTTTTAGTATGTTTTTAATATGTGATGGTAGTAAATTATGTTGTATGCATTGTCTTAGGAAAACAATTTGACAACGCTTTTTTATTATTATAAATAATATGGTATTTAAGATTAATCCAATGTTTCATTGAATACTTAACAGATGTGCCGAAGTATGTTTTTATAAAATAGAAAACGATGATTGTTTGGTTTGGAGGTGTTGTTGTGCAACTGTATTTGTACGCATCATTGGCCGCGTTCAGCATACATAACAATTGCACAACAGTTGAGAGATGATCACTTGTGATAGGACTATTCCTCAAAATCTCCTACGGTTCTAAAAGTATGATCCAATCATAAGTGATTATTTCTTAACTCAGTTGTATCTGCTGAACGTGGCCATCTCTAATTGAGGATAATCGCATTTATTATCAATAATATTATATACATTTCCCAAGATTGTAAATCTCGGAAAAACGTTTCACGTTGTCATACGCAACAAGCGCAACGTGAACGTGCCTCTTGTCTTTCATCTTGTCCAGCCGGCTTGATGGAAAGGAGACGGAACATTATAATACGTCTGCACTCTTCCACGAGCCGAAGTGCCGAGCGTGACGTCACGCACACGGACGGCGGTTCTCGCTTGTGTGCGTGCTCCCAGTGGCTCTCACCATCTCGGTGCTCTTGGTGCTAGCGGGTCAGAGTTTTCAACAGTGGTCACAATTGGCCATCTCTAGTGACGATGAAGATAATGCCGAACACGCTGACGACGACGGTGAAGATACCCGCTTCGTAATAACAATTTCAGAAGCGGGGGATTCTGAAGCGGAAGTGCTGGAAGAAGCGGGAGGTGAATATCGTAATAATTAGGTATAATACTGTTTAATAAATGTTTGTTAGTATATAGAATTTTGTAATATTTGTGTATTAAATTATTTTTGTTTACAGTACAATACGGAGGAGGAGTCGCTGGAGGCGTTGCTGATACTGCTGATGCTGAACGGAGAGTGCGTGCTGAGCAGAGCGACAACTTCGACGACAAAGAACGCGACAGCAACGCCGTTAACACTAATGAAGCCGACAACAGCTTCGACAACAGCATTAGCAGAGACACCGGCAACATCGGCGACAACGTCGACAACAGCATCAGCAACAGCGACACCGACGACGCCGTCATCGGCGACAGCGTTAGCGAAAACGCCAGCGTTGACCATCAGATTGGTGAATATAATTATATACAGTTACGGGCGGAAAACACACATAGATATAAGAGATTCGGAGTAACGGGGAGAGAGGCGGTATTTGAAATACGTGAAATTCGTCCGGGTGCCAAAGTGTTACAATGGGTGAAGGGTGCAATCCGCGAAATTTATAGTTACGCGGTAAATTTGTCAGAACCGAAGGATTATGTCGGGGTATGGTTTGACTCCCCGACTTTAACTAACGGTGCGGCGGAGCTTCTTTTTCGACCTGTGCGCGACTCGACTCACGAGAATATCTGGTCTCTCGTGAGTTCGGTTGCGCAAAGTAACGGTGGAGTAGACATCGCGGCATCTTTTACGATTCGAGTATGCACCGTCCACCCACTGTCAGGTAGAGATCGTCCTGTAGGTGCGGAAGGAATCGCGAAACACGTTCGATTCTTACGATATCAAATCGCGACAATCTCTGCTTCCCTCGCTCACTCGTAGCTGCGCGAGTGTATCTCGAACGAGGTAACATTCGCACAGGCGAACTACATGAGCGATGGAATGCGGTGAGACACCCGAACTCACCGTTACAGCGTCAGTGGGCGTTAGAATTAGTGGAGAGAGCGGGTGTCTCTATTCCGGAGGAAGGATGCGGTATCGGAGAAATTGAATAGTTCCAGCGTTACCTCGCCACCGAAGGGATAACTGTAATTGTGTATAAATCGAATACTTTTGCGAAAGGGGAAAAGCCACTGTATGACGGTAGCGTGTTACTTGCCTCTCTCGGGCGCGAATCCTTGCTACGATTAAATATTCTTTATTGCGAGGGTTCGCGTCACTATTGCCCGATTTTAAATTTAAGAGCGGCGGCGGGAAGTAAGGGATATTGTATCCCTTGCAACCAGGCTTACCGTCCAGGGCGAGGGGTTCATCGTTGCTCACATAAGTGTTCGCGTTGTCATGGTGTGCCGTCGTGCGAATCAAAAGAAAAAGAATTAATTAAGTGCGAGCGATGTAAGAAAATGTTTTACGGACGCGAATGTCTCGAGTGTCATCAAACCGAAAATTCTTATGGCAAAGGACGGATGAGCGTGTGCAGCGCTTTGCAATTCTGTGACAATTGCGGGCGACTGTACAAAACAAAAACGGGACACAAATGCGGCGTTGTATTTTGCACGATATGTAGTTCGCGTAGAGAAGTGAATCACCTCTGCTACATTAGGCCTTTGACGCACGAAGATGGAGGTGATTCCGCGAGGGCGAGGAAAAACGCACGCGTTGCATTTGTATTTTATGATTTTGAGACTCGACAGGACGAGACGCTCGAGGGTAGCGCGTCTGTAAAAATTCACGTACCAATTCTCTGTATCGCACAGCAAATTTGCGTCGCGTGTGCGGGCGAGGACGACATGACGGTACGCTGTCGGTGGTGCGATGTGCGCGAATTTGTGTTCCGGGATGATCCAGTGAAGCAATTCGTCGATTTTGCTACGAGAACGACGAAATGTTTCAAGCAGATCATCTGCATCGCGCACAACGCCAAGGCGTTCGATGCGCAGTTCATCCTACGTTACATCACGAAAAAACGCGGCGAGTTGAATCCGCGAGTTACATTAAACGGGACAAAGATCATTGTATTAACGGCCGGGCGTACGAAATTTATTGATAGCATCAATTACATGCCGATGCGGTTGTCATCTTTGCCTAAAGCCTTTGGTTTGCGAGGCGGGGTAGAAAAAGGATATTTTTCACATTTGTTCAACACCCTCGCGAATCAAACATACGTCGGGTCGTTATCGTCCGTTGAATATTACTCGCCGGATAATATGAATAACGAAGAACGCGAACGTTTTTTATCGTGGCACGCGGAACAGACGTTGTCAGTTCAAGTTGTCAGTGAACAGAGCAGTCTTTGATTTTCAACGTGAAATACAGCGTTATTGTCGCAACGACGTCGATATCTTGCGACGCGCGTGCATGGCTTTCCGCAAGATATTTCTCGAGCGAGGAAACGTATGGCCGTTCGAAGAGCACGACCATCGCTTCCACCTGTATGAGAGTTTTTCGCAAAAACTTTTTACGCGCGGAAGAGATCGGAGTCATTCCTCGCGGCGGATATCGTCTCGCGGACACGCAATCCCGCAAGGCTCTACAGTGGTTGGTGTGGAAAGAGCGCGAGCTCGGCCACACTATTGTTCACGCAGGGCGCGGGCGGGAACGTCTCGCGGAAGTCGGAGGCATTCCCGTTGATAGATATTATAAGAGGACGAGTGGCGAGCGTTACGTGTTGCAATTCCACGGCTGCTTTTGGCACGGCTGCCCCGTGTGTTTTAAAACAGAGCGCCTCTGTACGGGGGATCGCGAAGTCCTCGATACAATGAACTCGCGACACGAACGCACGCTGGCAACGTCGTGGCGTCTTTGCAAACGGGGATATATTGTGACGGAGAGATGGGAGTGCTCTTTCGATAGCAATATGCGGAAAAATCGGGGAATGCGAACATACTTGGAACATCACTCGATGCTCGATGCCGAACCACTCGAGTCTCTCGATACGTTTTTCGGCGGCCGAACAGGGAACATTGCGATTCGACGTGAAGTTACGGGGACGGAGAAAATATGTTACGTAGACGTGTGTTCTCTCTATCCGTACGTGTTGAAAACCGATGCTTTCCCGATTGG
This sequence comes from Pseudomyrmex gracilis, assembly GCF_002006095.1. Taxonomy (NCBI): domain Eukaryota; kingdom Metazoa; phylum Arthropoda; class Insecta; order Hymenoptera; family Formicidae; genus Pseudomyrmex; species Pseudomyrmex gracilis. The sequence continues at coordinate 15,012 of NW_018020872.1, read as the reverse complement.
TCATCCAAAAATTCTCGTCGGGGAGGAAGAGTGTGCCTCGATCATCGGGGTAATGCCGGGTGTCGATTTTTCCGTAGTCGAAGGGCTTGTGCGTTGTAGAGTGCTTCCACCGCGCAATCTCTTTCACCCTGTACTCCCGTACCGCGTACAGAGCAAACTGTTGTTCGGCTTGTGTCGCAGTTGCTGCGAAAGCTTCTCGCAGTCAGTGTGCTCGCACGATAATCCACGCGATCGTGAATTTGAGGGAGTGTCGTGTGAATTACGCAAAGCTGTCGAGAAAGGTTATCTCGTGATCGCAGTAAGCGAGATATGGCAATACGAAACGACCCGATATGACCACGCGTCAGGGAGGGTTGTTCGCCGAATATATCAATTGCTTCCTTAAATTGAAGCAAGAAGCGAGCGGATGGCCGAGCGAATGCACGGATGAAGAATCTAGAGAGCGCTATCTTTGAGAATACAAAGCAGTCGAAGGTATCGTTTTTGATCGAGAAAACATTGTGCAAAATTCCGGTTTGCGCTTGGTTGCGAAGCTCGCCTCAATTCGTTTTGGGGAAAATTCGGCCAGCGAACGAACCTGACGAGTACCGAGGTAGTAAAGTCTCAGGAGCGTCTCGTATCGTTATTGACGAGTCCTAAGCACGCGGTAACCAATATATTACCTGTGAATGACAAGGTAATATATGTTTCGTGGCGGATGCGGGACGAGGCGAGCGTACCCTTTTCAATTACCAGCGTGGTAATAGCGGCAAATACGACGGCACAGGCGTGATTGAAACTGTACGAGTATTTAGAACGTTTAGGCGAGCACGTTCTTTATTACAATACAGATTCGTGTATTTATGTGAGCAGCGGTGAACCCGGTGAATACGAGCTGCGTACGGGAAATTTTCTTGGTGATATGACGGACGAACTCGAAGGCTATGGACGCGGTAGTTACATCGAGTCGTTCGTATCCGGTAGCCCGAAATTTTACGCGTACGTAGTTCGTACTCCGGACGGTAGCGCGCGAGATGTGTGTAAAATCAAGGGGATAACTCTTAATTCCGCAACCTCTCGCATAATTAATTTCAATAGTGTTAAGGAAATGTTAATGCAAAGAGAAAGAAAAGAGCAAGAAGAAGAAATTATGCCGATAAATCTACATTTTAGTGCGATTCGTCGTACCGCGTTTCACGAGGTTGTGACGCGGGACGAATGAAAAACCTGCTCGCCGGTTTTAATAAAACATAGATTTATCGACGAACGTCGCTCTATCCCGTATGGGTATTTAGAATAAGTAAATCTTTCTTTCTTTTAGCATTACATTCTTAAATAAATAGCCTGTATATAAGTGTGTTAGCAAAAGTGTGTTAGCGCATAAGTGTGTTAGCAAAAGTTCAAATTGCGTATATATTTGTTTTCCGCCTGTAATAAATAGGAGATAATGTAAACACAATGTAAATATAAAATATTGAAAATTGTGAGAATAATAAAGTTTTAAGAATAAATAGAAACTAAATGTGGTTTAGATGAAAGATTTTTGTATACTTTGTTTTAGCACCAGTAGTAGGCTAAGCAATATTTAGAATACTCTGTATATAGCAATATGTAGCATTTTTTTATGTATATAACTCATCACTCAATAAGCCCCGAGCCTGACATATAAATGGCGCCACTAATAACAAAGCCATATGATTTTTAGAAAGTACCAACTTTCAAACTTCGCGTATCAAAATTTGAGCTCAATCGGTCGTTTAGTTTACAAGTTACAGTAGTTTAAGTAATGCTATTTATATATATATAACTAAAATTATTTTGAAAATACTCTGTTAAAAAAGCTTTTAATAAGTCGCAATTTTTACCGTACAATCATTTGCACGTATACAGGGTGATTCAGAACAACCCGTTATCCTTGAAAATACATATTCTTGACTAAATTCTAAGACAACTTTTTATCTGGCAAAATTTTGTCTGAAGCTTACTTTTTGAGTTATTAATAAAAATAATTGACTTATCACAAGTCGGATGCAAGAGGTAGGCAGGGGCGGCGCAACTCACCGTCAGAGACGCGGGCGATTACGTTGTGGTGCCTGACGCGATCAGCTGATGATCGCTACGCATTGTTTCTGTATCTTTTTTTGTCTCTCTCTCTCTCTTTTTTTCTGTTATTTATTTATTTATTCATTCGCAATTTGTATCATTTAATCCGTGCTTCACATAAATCACTGTCAATCACGGTGAGTTGCGCCGCCTCTGCCTACCTCTTGGATCCGACTTGTGTCATTGTACGTCAACTATTTTTATTAGTAACTCAAAAAGTAAGCTTCAGAGAAAATTTTGCCAGATAAAAAGTTGTCTTAAAATTTAGTCAAGAATATGTATTTTCAAAGATAACGGGTTGTTCTGAATCACCCTGTATAAACTTTATTTTTAATAAAACAAGATATAAAACACAAAATATATATAACCATGATTTTTTCTACCTCTCTCATCCCTCTTCTTAGAAATTAATATAACATTGTTTGATGTATAAGCTCGACAACACTATAAGCTTATTAACGCTCGTTTGACAAGCTTATCTTTGCGAGTGTGACATTTGGCTGATTTTTCGTAAAAGCTTTTTATTCGCTCGGAATAAGCCTACATCCGGTGCCGCGAAGAATCTTAGCTGATCGTCGCGGNAAACGCGCTGAACCGCGGCCGACGCGGGCCCCACGCGCGAAGGTAAGCTCATTACCGCAAACAAATCGGTTAAATTAAAGAGTACGTACGCTAAACCGATTATTCTTCGAAATGGACGTACGCTGGAAACATCCCTGGACATCGATCGTGTGCGGTCCTACGGGATGCGGGAAAACAATTTTCGTAAAAACTTTTCTTTGTTATTTACCGGAAATGGCGGATGTACGATTTGGGAGAATTTTATTATTATTATTTTATTATTATTATTAATTTTTTTATTATTATTTTATTATTATTATTAATTTTATTATTATTATTTTATTACGGAGAGTGGCAGGAAGCCTATCTTCAGTTGCAGAGCGAGATGAAGTCGAAATGTAAAATCAAGTTTCGCGAAGGTTTACCCCGGACGGAAGATTACTCGAACAACCCGAATTGTGCAAAGTTAATAATAACACAGCCACACAAAAAAAAAAATTTCTTTGGCCTGGGGATCAGACCATGTTTATTATATGTTTTTGGGGTCGCTGAATCCGAATCCGAGGTCCATTAAACCCTATCGGGTCGGGGTTCCGCCATAACCTCAAAAAACACCATAATCTGAGCTCGAAACCCATATAATCTTTTAATTCAAGCCATAAACACAAAAACCAATTAGATAAACCCCGTAACCCCATCTTTTGGTAAACCTAAGTCTTCTATAAGATCATTCAACACCAATCTTGAGAATACTTCGATACGATAGTATCGCTATCTTCACTATCAGATTCATTTTCTTCAGCAGAAATCCATGTTTTCGTTCTAACAGAAGCACCATTCTATATACATGTTGCATATNAAGCTATGGTTTATGACGATGACGATTGCGGGTCAATTTCTTACTCTGTTGTTCTTCCTGTACCTGCGTCCAGGGCACCTCCACGCTGTGACGGCGGGCAACGGAGTTGTACCGCTATCCGGCTGAGTCCCTGGATTACGGGTTTCATGCCGTTATGGCAGGCACAGGAATAAGCCAACTTTCGGGNATCGGAAACCCGAAATCGGCGGCTGGTCAGGTTGAGAAAGCGGGCCCGCAGTCGTCGTCATCAAGCGACCGCAGTTTTGCATTAGTTGGCAACTTGGCTAATGTAGTGAGAATGCAAGGTCATAGAATTATTTTATTTAATTCCATAAATTTAGGAAATCTTTGGTCATGAATGATTGACATTTTAATCACCGTGATAGGCTTATGGAGCTATGGGAATATAGGGTTATGGGATTATGGGGTTAATAGGTCATGNGGTTCAATAGCATGGGTTTTCAATAGCATTGGTTTTTGTGGCTTGAATCAAAAGATTATATATGGGTTTCGAGCTCAGATTATGGTGTTTTTTGAGGTTATGGCGGAACTCCGACCCGATGGGGTTTAATGGACCTCGGATTCGGATTCAGCGACCCCAAAAACATATAATAAACATGGTCTGATCCCCAGGCCAAAGAAATTTTTTTTTTTGTGTGGCTGTGTAATCGATGATCTTATGCGCGAATCCTCATTGTGCGAAGTGATAGTAGACCTGTTTACCAAAGGTAGTCATCATAAGAATCTCAGCGTTATACTCATTTCGCAGAATCTTTTTCACCAGGGACGCGGTCAATGTGATATTTCGCTAAATGCGAATTATATTGTAGTTTTCAAGAATCCTCGCGATCGCGCGCAAATTCGTCATCTCGCGCGTCAAGTCTATCCCGACGACGCAAAGTTTCTGGAAGAAGCGTACTACGACGCCACCTCGCGGCCTCACGGCTATTTACTACTCGATTTNAAACAATCGACACCGGACGAATATCGTTTTCGAACATGCATCTTTCCCAACGATCCACGCCATTACGTATACGTGCCCCGCAGATCCCATGTGAAAACGAACGTATAAAAACGCGAAGCACACGAGTGAAAAGCATCATTCGAAGCTATGATGTCGTCGGCGACGAGAAAGCAACAGCAGCAGAAGAATCGAGAAAAACAAAAAAAGATCGAGTAGACTCATATTAGAGCTAGACGCTCTCTCGGCGAGAAAAACATCTGTCTTCTGAAGGCCTTGTGTCTATTTAAATAAAAATCAGCGTGCGGCTTTTCTACGGAACGCTGATAATAAATTCATTGGCTGTATTCGTGAGTGCGTTCACAATACACTCAGAGGTAACGTACTGCTCGAAAAAAGAGAAAAGAAGCGACTAACCCGATACAAAACGGCGCTGCGACGTATCGCGGAAAGAAGAGGTACTTGGAGGTGTAAAAGAAAGCTGTTGGTGCAGCAAGGAGGATTTTTACCGTACATCATCGGTCCCATACTCGGAGCTTTGTTATCCAGGATTATCGAATAATCATGGAACGGGCTAAAAAAATAGTGTTGATTTCCACGGGTAATCTCGAGAGAATGCAACAACAGATGGCAGGAGAAAATACAAATGCTAGCACTACTCGCACCCCCGGAACCGTGCTCTCGCGCCTCGACGCTGAGATGAGGTGAATTCTCGATTCTCCGATCCCCGGCGATAAAGGTGAAAGATGGAAATTATACAGCAAAGTACTTCGTCCATATCTATATTTTATTCGAAAAGCGAGAAGTCGTTCTCGCAAAGAAAAAGATCCAACCGCGGCGGAAACAACTGCGGTGACAGAGGGCGAAGAGGGGGTTGGAGAGGAGGATATGAGTGAAGTATTTCATGACACGGAAGAAATGGCGGAAGAAATGGACGCTTCACCGCTACCACCACTGTGCCTACTACTACTGCTATTACTACAACCCCCACCAAGCGCGATTTACCAAAATATTATTCAACCCCCTTGCGTCATAATAACCTTCAGTAACACCAAGTTAACCAGTCGACTCCGAGGAACAAGAAAATTGTAGCGTTTTTAGATACACCGCTCAACATTGTCAGCAGCGCCAGTAGCAGCGCGTCACGCTCTCGCAAGCGAAACACTATAACAAAGATAATAGAAACAATTCCGAAAACTTACAGGCCCAAAGTACGAATGCTACTGAATTATCTAATCGAAGCGGCTGTGCCTGACAAGATTACATGGAACAAGTGAGGTGTCGTAACCAAAACTCCGGAATTGATGGGAACGAATATTGTGGAACTCGTAAACGATGCGATACGAGAAAGAAAACCCATCGGAATAACTGGAGCCATTCATTTCGCCAATTTACTTCGTGACATAAACGCACCTCCTCAATACGTGGGATCCTAAATATTTACGCTTCTTGCGAAAAGGAGGAAAGAGAACAAAGCGTAATCCGTACGGAATAGTGAGCAAGAAGAAAGCGAAGAAGAAGAAGAAGAAGAAGAAAGATGGGATTACCGCGCCGTCGATAAGAACAAGAAAAAAATACGAATCGGGATTCCGAGGCGGTTGCTCACGTGGGAAGAGATGTAAACGAAACGCTTGAAAATCTGTATTATAATCCTTCGCCATTATGCTGGTTACTCATCGACGGGGAACTTGGCACTAACCGCTAAACCGAATTTTTCACGTGAGAGCGTTATTCGCTGGCTTCGCTCGCAAGACGCGTACACGTTACATCGCCCCGTTCGAGAAAAATTTCCCCGTTTACATTACAACGTGACGAATATCGACGATGTCTGGGAAACTGATTTAATAGAATTGCGAAATCTGCGAAGCTATAACAATGGATATTGTTATCTGCTGACGGTTATCGATGTGTTCAGTAAATTCGCATGGGTAGAGACGCTGCGAGACAAAACGGCTGCTCAAGTCCTTCATGCGTTTCAACGCGTGCTCTCGAGAAACGAGGGACGAAGACCTATATATCTACAAACCGATAAAGGTAAAGAATTTATCGCGCAACCGATGCAAAAATTTCTCAAAAAAGAAGGAATTCGTTTCCGCGTAGCGCGTAATCCCGATGTTAAAGCAGCCGTGATCGAGCGTTTCAACAGAACGCTAAAGGAACGAATGTGACGTTATTTTACTATAGAAACACGAAACGTTATCTCGACATCTTGCAGGATATCGTACGCGCTTACAATCACACTCGTCATACCACCATATGCATGAAACCTGCGGACATTACGCTGGAAAACGCTCACATCGCGCGCGATAACACGCAACGTCGTTGGAAAAGACGTCGCGTCGAAGCGAAAACGGCTAAATACTCTGTAGGTGATCTCGTACGCATCAGTAGAGCAAAAGCCGTCTTTGAAAAGGGATACGAGGCCAAGTGGAGCGAGGAGATATTCCGAATTCATCGTGTTCTTGAGTGGCGAAATCCCCGTGTTTACGAGTTGCGTGATTTAGCTGATGAGATTATAGACGGTATTTTCTACAAGCAAGAACTGTCACCTGTTGTTAAAAATCTTCAGGAAGAAACTTTCATCGTCGACCGTATAATAAAGAGCAGAGGAGGCGTAATAGACAACTGTTAGTCAGTTTGGCAGGGTTACCTGTCCAACTTCGACTCGTGGATCGCGGCTTCGAGTTTAACATCAATTCCACAAAACGATGATCGCGATAGAGAAACACTTTTTCGTAGTTCTCCCAAGCAATAGCAGCATGCTTTACTTTCCCCACAACACTACCTCGTGTTTTACTATAGAATTACCTCGTCGTATAAATTTGCAGGGGAGATGGGAAGTTGCTCTTGCTGAGATTCAGTTTCCTTCTAGTTTTTTACATTTACGCGCGAATGAAGCCCGAATAACGCTCACGAACACCTTTCCTAACGGCGATGTTTCGACGGTTGAAATCCCGATATCATCAGTTTATTCTACAGAAGCCGATCTTATAGAAACTATAAATCACGCGTGCTCTAGAGAGAAATCACATTTCAAATGGTCGCTGAATCCGCGCTATGGTAATAAAGTTTCTATAACGCTTACATGTAAAGAAGACAAATGCAAACAAATTCATGGTGTAAAACTTAGCGACAAATTGCGTCGTATACTCGGATTTGAGACAACTTCTGTTAATACAGCTTTCGTAATAGACAGGATTGACGGTGTCGAAAGTTTTGATCCGGTCAGCCTGGCCCGCGCTATCCCCGACAAGTTATTTGTTTATTGCGACATTTGCGAACCATACATAACCGGCGATGCGCTAACGCCGCTTTTTCGTATAGTTACTAATATTATCAAGAGCAAATACGGTTCTAATCAAGTGAGGCATTACTCGTCTGGAAATTATATTCCGCTTTGTAAAACAAATTTCCGCACGATAGAAATAGATATAAGGGATCAGTTTGGTAAATTTATACCATTCAAATTCGGGACGTTGACTGTAACGTTACATTTTAGACGTTTATTCGAATAAAAATAATATGACTCATTATATGGAATATTACGAGATGCAGGGAGGGGGAGGAAGCGGAATTCCGAGAGGAATTTTTCGCAGGATCAACGTATCAGCGCGGACACGGTATCGGGAGTTTTCTCGGAAGATTGTTCAAAAAAGTGCTTCTCTATCTGGCTAGCGGTTCTCGTGCGATCGGAACAGAAGCTCTACGCGCAGGAGTGAGAATATTAGACGATGTGGGAGATAGCAATATCCCGCTAAAAGAAGCAGTTAACAATCGTTTTAAGGAATCACGTGATAATCTCACAAGGCAGGCGCAAGAAAAAATAACCAGGTTAATAAAAGGTTTAGGATATATACTTGCGAAGAAACGTCCGGGTCAGTTTGTCCCTGGTGAGCTTCCCACACACTTCGCGATCAAGCGCCGTCGCCGACGCACTAATAGCGTCAAAAAATCGACTTCCGCTGCTACACGTAGAAAAATGAAAACAGGAACAATTAAACATTCAACAAGAAGAGGAATTCAGAAGAAAAAGAAGAAGAAGCGAGCAAAGACTGGCGCAAGCAAACGACGCGCGAGCAAGAAACGTACCGTGAGCGATATATTCTTGTAGACGCGATGTCTTTTCTCCATACCCATTCGTGTGAGTGTTTCAAAAGCGAACTTGATCTTTTCACTCTACCGCCCACTCAGACCAGTATCGAAAGTTCGCAATGGATTAATTACAAACCTTTGTCGACTCTCGCGGACAACGCACCCATAGAGTTTGTCATACCTGATCATGGCGAGGACTATATAGATTTCGCGCATACTCTTCTTAGTGTTGGGAAATCAAATGTAGTGAGGTGATAGTCGTATCAGGAAATTTGTAAAGAAAGATGTAATTAGTATAAGGTCGCGTACGTGGAAATTATGAAGTTAAAACATAAGATAGTCACGTATGTTTGGTTGTGACACAGTTAAGTGTGTTGAGAAAAGAGAGTATTGCTTGATCAGCAAGGACGGCAGATCCATCTTCGAGAGCTGATCAAGCAAAGATGAGCGAGTTGCGCAGTCAACTCGTGCAACGTTGTTTAGGGTAAGACAAGGTGATGCTCTCAATTCGGTGGTATAAAAAGTGATGAGACGGAGTTGAGAGCAGAAGTTCGAGAGTTATCGCCGAGTCGTCGTACTTGTATTAAGAAGCTAAACTGTAAACGTCAAATAAAGTTAATTAAACTGTTGAACAAAGGCGGACTTACTTCTCCCCGAATCCAAACGGAAAAATCCTGTAAAAAGAATCCGGTACCGTCAAAGCAGTACAATATTAGACTTCGTGTAATACTGAACACCTCTGAAGCCCCGCCTGCCGCTTCTAGCAGCGGTAGTGATGCAGTGGCAGCGTCAGTGGGGCTTGTGAATAACTTTTTACATTCTATGTTCAACCAAATCGACGTGTATTTCAATCAGAACTCGTGGCGTCCCCGAACAATGCTTATGCGTATTGCGCTTATCTCGAGACATTATTGAATTATTCTTCAGAATCAAAAACTTCCCATCTCACCACTTTGCTATAGGATTCCGATCCTCCGGGACTGATGGATTCGGGCTTAGATGCTCCGAATGACAACCCCGCTCTCGTGAGACGTATGCAATATTTCAAAAACCAACGTCTTGTGGATCTTATAGGACATCTACATTGCGATGTTTTCAATCAGGATAAATTTCTGATTAAAGGTGGAAATGCGACTACGATTAATCCGTTTAAAGGATTCTTTCTGTCTTATGGAACCTACATCGCAAACAAAAGTTCGTATTGTAGACGCCACCTTGATCATAAGAAGAGCCAAACTAAGCGCTGGAGTGTTATTGGCCCATGCTAAAATGCTGAGTAAAACCACAGCAAAATATCCTCACGAGAGTCGAGGTTAAATCATTCACAATTCACAGAGGAGTGGAGGGGGAATCAATCGACAACGCCATACTCGGTTAACTACCGAAGCGTGTGATAATCGGTTTTGTCGAAAATAAGGCGTTTAACGGTAATAGTGTAATGAATCCGTTAAATTTTACATACTTTAATATAAATTTCCTGTCGCTTTACGTCGATGGAATGCAGGTTCCTACTAGACCGTTACAACCTTCTTTTTCAACAGACGCTCCTCTCTACATCGAGGCTTTTTATACTTTTTTTTCGGGGACGAGTATTCATTTTCTAAACAAAGGCAATGCTATAAGCAGAGATGCTTATGCGCACGGTTACACATTCTTTGCTTTCGACCTCACTCCTGATTTATCGGCCAATTGCGTCGATCATTGGAATTTCGTGAAGCACGGAAGTTTGCGAATTGAAGCTTCAAAAAAGCTCTTAAAACAATCATTAACTGCCTTGTTTATGCGGAATTTGACAGTATTTTGGAAATCGATTTATCGCGCCAAATCATTGTGAATTATAACGGATAAACATATTCTCGCTCTGCACATGCGTAAAAATTATGATATTTTTTCCCCCACCTTTTTTTCTACCATGCCCTTTGTCGCGAACGTTTGTGGAGCGATTTCAGTTTCGTGCTAGTCTCCGCTATCTTTGCTTCGTTTCCGCGATGACCGTGTACCTGTATAAAGGGGCTGTGATCATAGAAATGCAAGGATTTCGCGGTGTCGCGTGTGAATTTATTCCAAAGGAAGTGGCGTTTGTCGCAGTAGACCGACCATGTTTCGGAAACTGGATCTTAATGCCCCCGTTCTCGTTCACCGAATTACCACAAAAATCAAGACAATGCAACGATTGGCTTTCATGAATTTATCACGGTATCGAGTAGTTTGATGGAGAAACCAATCTTAAATATCTCAAGAGACATCTTTGAGAAGTCACAAAATACGCGCCTCTCGTCTACACCAAAAGCAAAAAAACGGATTTCTTACAAAAGCTTCTATCTAAAAATATATATAATCTAGAAGCCCTCTCTCTATCGTTCAAATCTATTTCAGAATGCGACGAGAACATATCACAGTGTTTGTATCATGGAGTTCTCACACCTGACATTAGTTGCGCTTTACGGAACGCTTTACGGTTAAAACGCTGGTTAAATCTAAACAGCGTTGAAATTGAGGAAGAATCCGATAGCAACTTCGCCAGCGATGAAAACAGCATAATACAATCAACTTCATCTACAGACATCAAAACGGCGGAGAAGAAAGAATTCCTAACAGTAAAGTCATACACCGAGCCCGTTCGTCCAGCGAAAACGACTTATACCGAGAACACCGGTGCACATGCAGAGGTACAGGAGAGATACGCTCGTTTCATTCCGCATTCTCGCGAGTATCTCTATCGAAATAATGAATACGAAGGAAATATTGCAAGCCTTGCAACAACTGCAAATATCTGGACACGCGGGAGTTTATCCAGTCGACAGACTGCCCAGGGTGTGTACGAAGTGGACAGTTATCGTTGCTAACACAGACGATCACAATCGACTAGGAACCCACTAGATCGCCTTCTTCCTCGATGAAAACAGAAACGCCACGTACTTTGACAGCTATGGAATACTACCGTCAGATCTCCGTTTCCTTCTGCGACTTCGAAGAAACTCCACTACGCACACATGGAACACGACTCAACTTCAAGGATATTTCTCGCAAACGTGCGGGCATTATTGCTGTGTGTTTCTCTATTTTATGGCTCGCGAGTATAGCCTTCCCCAATTTCTACAACTGTTCTCTGGAAACTTCGACACCAACGACAAATTAATTGTATGTTTATTTTGTAAAATATTCTGTACAAAATCCAACAATATACAAAACCGTTTTACTAAACACTATATTCAATACTGTACTTGTAAGAATAAACTTATGTAAATTGTATTTTCTTCTACGCATTCAATATATACTTGAGTTTATATCAAATAACTGTAGCACGTTGTTTTGTATTTCCCGCAATTCTCTCGAAATAATAAAAACACGTTGCGCATTAAATATCTATGAGATTTTAACAAACTCTCGTAAGTTTTCTCATAGATCCCTTATCTTCCGCGTACTTCATATTAATTTTCACACCTCTCAACCCATGCCAACCTGAACGGACCTGTTCGCACATTTACGAAAGACGACGACCCACGTAGCACCATCCATACACATTTTCCTTTCAAGATTTACGACCCCCTAGCTCTATTCTTCGATCTACGCATTTTAGTTCGAGTACACCCTACCATCCCCACCACCTATCCAGAGGCCTCACTCATCGCGTGTCCTAACACGGCGATTGGCTCGCCCCATCACGTACCAGTCGCTGATTGCTCCTTTCCGGAGCCCAACACTAACAACCCCTCCCTCTAGACTTCCTCCCTTCGTTCGCTCGACGCTGCTTTACTCCCATAAACGCCCCGCATCACGACGCGGCAACATCAGAACAGTTACGCGCCAAGCCGAATATCTTATAATAAACACACTCTTTTTTAACAATAAACATTTACATCCCGTATTTATAACTCCCATCCCGTACTCATCCCCGCTTTCTTGTAAAATTTATAAACAATCCACAAACACAGCTTATTTATTAAATATACAAGACCCATAAATCACATCAATTGTTGGGTCATAAATTGTGTCGCCCCCTCCAGTGGGCGTGTCTAATCAGCCCAGACAGAAGGAGTGGGAGAAACCATAGTGGTGGGGATATGGCGCCAGTAGTGGTAGAGGGACCAGGTGGAGGGAGTTTGTTTTGACGCTCCATAAAGGGCCACATACTACTTACTTAATTTATTCATTTAGTGAAGNTCCTTGTTACAAATTTCGGTCGGTGGTGTGTCGTTATGTGATTAGATGTGATGTCGCAAATTTTACAATAAATCGGAGGGTCATCGCTCGGAGACTAGAGGAAAAAAATATATATACAGGGTGTCCCAGAATTGGTTTAACATCTCTCGTAGGCAGGTAGAAGGAATAAAACTGAGGTGAAAAGTCCTATACCATTTTGCTAGATTCGCAATAGTTACTGAGATTTTAATTAACAAAGATCCGCGAATAAGCATGCATCGGGCTGTCCTACGCGCGTAAGACATCCCGATGCACGCTTATTCGCGGATCTTTGTTAATTAAAATCTCGGTAACTATTGCGAATCTAGCAAAATGGTATAGGACTTTTCACCTCAGTTTTATTCCTTCTACCTGTCTACGAGAGATGTTAAACCAATTCTGGGACACCCTGTATATATATGTATGCGTGCATGTGTCGCGAGAACGTGTGTGAAGAGCCTCCGGCAGGATTCTACAGATGTAAGTGTGTCGAGTGCATGTGTATGGCGCCGATTCGTGGTCTAGCTATAGAAATCATTCTAGATCGATTTCTATGATTTCATGGATTTTAGCGGAACTAGGGAGAAATATGGAATAAAAATGACAGACTGGGACTAGGCGGATGTCATTGAGATACGGAAATTTGACAGGGAGAAGTTTTCTGGATAAAGTTGTAGATATCAGGTGAAAGAGATCAGAAGTATTTATTGTTAGGGGATCTATTAAATAGGGTATTTTTTTAGTATCTGCTATTTGGTAAGTGGAGGCTAATTTGAGGAAGTGTTGTATTTTAGAGCGGTGTAGTGGTCGGTCGAAAGGAATCGGACAGTTCGTCATCCGTGAGTTCTTGCGCGGATGTGGAAGGTAGAAGGGAAGGAGAGCGAGGAGGGGGTAGAGGAGTTGGCGCGGATTGCACATCCGCGGAATTTTCCGCGGAACACGAGGGCTCGGGGTATGTTGGAGAAGGGGAGCGAGGAGATGAAGGCGGTGGATTGTTCGCGGGAAAATCGGGGCTTACAGGAGAGTAAGAAGGGGATTGATACCATGAATCGTCATCGTGGTGTGTGTCTGTATGTATGTCGTGTGAAGTTGCGTGAGATGTGCTTGCGTGCGAGTGTGAGTGCGCGTGAGATGAGTTTGTGTGCGTATCGCTGAGATTTTTTATATTATTGTCGTTGTTATCGTTGTTATTGTTTCCTATCGTCGCGGGAGGGGTGGCGTCAATGGGCATGGTCGGCTCCGCTTTGTTTAGCGTGAGCGTTGCCGCTCGTCGCAATTTTAGGTTGCGTCGGTGGTGCTGGGCCTTTTTACTCGCTCGCAAAGTTCTCTGCCGGGGTTCCACTTAAACAATTTTATGCTTAATTTTATGCTATTGTATTCTCTTGGCTTCGCGACCGTTTTCGGAAATGTTGAGACTTGTTTAGTTCGTGGTTTCGGGAAGAAAATAAAGAAAAAATTGGGATGCTACCCGAGACGGCTATACACCGCGAGTAGCTTTTCCGAAAAGATTCGGACGCCACCCGAGACGGCTATACACCGCGAGTAGCCCTTCAAATTAAACCAAATTAAATTTTTGAGCGCGTCTATCTATATGTTTATTTTAACCGTTTTCTCGATTTTTCCGAAAATCAGTCACAACGTCAGATGTTAATTTCGCGAAAATTGGAACCTCCGAATGGAAATAATTATTACAATGTGGACTTACTATTTGCTGCGGACCAGTGATCTTGTCTAGTTTGTGTCCCGTAGCTCGTGCGGCTTAGCTGCTGAGTGATTGGCGGCGGTCACTTTGAACCGGTGCGGCTGGAGCTGGCGTGGATGGCCTGGACGGTTGTTCTTTTTTACACTATGCACTTAACTTTTAATTTGGCACTCGGTTTGCGAAGTTGCTGCGGCACTCCCGGGATCTCGTAGAGAGAGAATCGGCGGTTTTTCTGACTCCAGCTCCGAGAGTCCCGTTTTATATATCCGAACAAAATACCTTTTCAAAAAAAGGTAAAAAAAGACGCCAAGTACATGCGCAACTCGTATCTCTAGAAAAAGTATTGCTACCAAAATCTTCTTCTACAAGATCTAATCTACAAAAGAAATGATATCAATAAGTTACGCCAAGTAAAATCTTTTATACAGTGCGGAGCACCATATCGTGCGCCGTGAGGAGAAGTAGTTCTCCTCCGGCCGCCTCCTACTAGCACGCGCCAGCGGCCCGAGATTTAATCCCATATGTACCGGCACGGTTACCGATGATACATACCGACGCGGTTACCAATAATAC